>NW_008600886.1:0-16933 GCF_000691845.1 Merops nubicus
CCTTCCAGCCCAGACATTCTATGATAGCCAAATGGGGTTGGTCACCATGATGTGTGATCTTTGTGGTGCAGGGAAAGCCATTGCCACCAGTGGAGCTAACACAGCTCCTCTGCCTGTAGCCATACCCTCCTATCATCATCTGACCAGCCCTGCGTAGGCTGTTGAACATCCAACCCTAAATGCCCCCCGTTAGGTGACACAGGTAGGCAGACAACTTCTGAAACAGCTCAACAGGGCATGTATTCTGTCCTGAATTCAGGCTCCTTTCCCCAGGAAACAAAGCAGAATCCTGCCCCGAGCGCTGTATCCCTATCGGCCCCTCTTGCAGGAGGTAATGGATGGGCTGTCTGCGCGGCAGCGCGAGGTCGCGGAGGAGCCGGGCGGTGTGGAAGGCTTTACGGTGGCCTGTCTGCACCTGAGGCTGTTCCACTCTGTGACTATTACCGCAGGATTCTTGGAGAAACAAACCATATCACTCACTAGCAATCTGCTTTAAAAGAGACATAAATAAGGTCTGTGCCCGGAGTTGAGAGTGAAACGCGTTATATCTTTCACCGTAGTATAGCCAAACCTTTTTATTTTTAGCTGTGTGTCAGTGTTCTCTCTGGGCCTGTTTTTGTTTCTTTCATCGCCATCCAGTGCCTTCTCCTAAAGCTCTACATGCTCACGTGTTTTCAACCCACTCCACAGGTTATAATTGAGAGGGGCTATGTTTGCTATGACAGGAACTCTCAGCTGGCCCATTAGACCCTTCAGCAGGTGGGGGAGCCCAGAGCAGCTCATCCATCTAAATACAGACGTTATTGTGGCTGACCTTAGTTTGCAGTGTGAGTGACCTTCCCAAGGCTTTTAATAAATAGATCAGATGATTCCAAAAAGCAACCCCATGCCGAGCAGCTCGATAAGAGCGATGTCATGTTAAACATTCCATGGGAGTTTGTCAAATGACGTTTGATGAAGTCAAATCTCAGAAAAAAAAAAAATAGCTGATTTATTAATCCTGGCTCAGTGCAGTGCAGTTCTGAGTAGAATCAGCTTTAAGAGCTGGAACTAGCACAAGTTTTGAAGAATCATCTTCTAATTTTAGCTCCACCAGAATGTTCTGCTTTAAATTGCTGCTCAATCTTGCGTCACTGTTTGTGAGTGGCTCCTCTCTGCACTGTGCATGGACACGTATATTTGTCTTCACTGTGATGTCAATATACACACAGAAAAGATAAAGGAAGAGAAGTTTATATCCAGCAACAGTGGCTTTGTTTTCCTCTGAATAAAATTAATAACCAGCATAGCAAAAAGTTAGCAAACTTCAAGAAATACAAAATAATCTCTTTCAGAATTCTCCTCTCCGTTTTGTTTTCAGGTAGCTAGGAGCTTATATGACGTTTAGAAAAGTTGAAATGGACTTCGAGTGAGGGGGTTTTTCACAGCTTGTACCTCAGTTTCTTTCCAACCTAGTCTGGCAAAAGTCTGTCAAAGCAATAAATAAACCAAACCAGCAAACAGAAGTAGGAGGTGTTCCAATATTGACAATAGGGGAAAATATTTTCTGGTTTTAATAAAATTTTAAAGCTCATATTGTTCGCATCTGCTTAGTCATTTAATTTTTACGTATCAAGATAAAACTTTTGGCTTTTTAACTTTTTAATCCTAATGACTTAAATTTGCAAATAGTTTTGGCTCACCTAAAATGACATTTTTTGGACAAAAGTTCTATGTAACAACATTGGATCAAGCCACTAGGCATTTTTGTATCGTTAGGACTAATGGTGGTAAGAGCAAAGACTTTTTTCTTCTGTGTCACTGGAATCAGCAACAAAGTTGTCTGAATAAAGAAGTCTCCTCAGATGAAAATGTTGGCCCACTGAGATCAGTTACAACCTCATTGTTCTCGCATGATTGTTAAGAGGTGACTCATTAAGAGCTGGAAGTCACCAAGAATGATATCCCAGCCAGAGTGTATTTGGAAAACCTCATGTAACATGTCAATGATAACTGTAAGACATTTTAGGAAATATGGTCCTATTTCTTGGAAGTATCTGGTTGCGTAAATCTTTGGTGGGATTAGTAATAGGTCTGTCTTACTGCTTTTGCATGTGTTTGTTTTGTCTGAAGCCATGATGATGTACAGTGCAGTTATTAGGTGTGAGTCTGGGACTTAAGTATTGCGTGTGTATGGCTTTTTAATTGCCCCTCTCAACCACAACATAAGACAGTGAGACACATTCTGTTCTCATAGAGCTCTTCTGGTAGAAACCTGCTGTTTGACCATTGCAGCAAGGAGCAGAAGTCAGTGCATGGTGGTCACATTAAAGAGGGGGAGGTTGGTTTCCTTGGATTTTGTCCATTTTTGTTGGATGAAGTTGCTTTCTCCAGCAATTTCTGTATGGTCAGCAGTCACCGAGCAGTGAGGGCTTCCCTCTGAAGAGCTCACCTCTGCCACACATGGGCCTCAGAGCCCCAGCTGGCTGCAGAAGCAGGCTTTAAGGTACAAAGTTCTGCACATTATGGTCTTCTACTGGTACCTTGGAGGGAAGAGCCAAATACTATCTAACCTGAAGTGCAAAACTTTGCTGTCAGTCGAGATTTCTCCTCCTCTCTGAACAGAACAAGAAATATTAAAAGTGGTAGAAGTGGCCACTACACAGAGTGGATTTCTTATCCTTAAACAAGTAAAATAACAATGTTTTCTAAGTTTGCTTTCCTTTCCATTTCTTCTTAGCTTCACACATGGTAAAAACGAAGCAGCCACCATCAGTGCATAAATTACAGGAACAGAAATGGGGCTGAGCCAACAGCTCTCAGCTTCGTTACTCTTTTTCCTTTCAACAGCTCCATTAGTCCTGTGTGTTGTACTCAGACCTAGAGGAGGTTTAGATTTAGGAAAACAGAATGAAAGGCATGCTGGTGTCAAACCCTGTTGGCTCAGACACTGTCACGTTTGTGTGCAATGGAAGCAGAGAGAGAGCAAAGCATCTGCTACCTGTGTCAATGGGCAACCCAACCTTCACAAGAGGACCTCCTGTGCCAGTTGTGACCAACTACTACAGACCTCTATTTCCTGTAGTCTTGTCTGTAAATATTGTCCTGATGGATAAGTAGACAGACAAGGTAATGGAAGCACCACACAGTGTAGGTAATGTTCTCCTAGGAAGTTGTGACCATGTGCAGACCTCGATTTCCTGTAGTCTTGTCTGTAAATACTGTCCTAATGGATGGATAAGTAGACAGACAAGGTAATGGAAGCACCACACAGTGTAGGTAATGTTCTCCTAGGAAGCGTTTTCTTCTAGATGTTTCTGCAGAAAGTCATTGAGCTCGGTGAAAATATTCTGATAAAATATATTTTGGTGAAAAAAGAAGAATTTTAGAGATACCTCTTGGTGAAAAATGCAGAGTTTGAGATACCTCTAGATTATGTGCTCACCTTGATTTTGATTAATCATTCCTTGGGTTGATGTGTGTGTGTGTGTGTATTGGGAGTATTCTAAAAACATAGTCTTGATATTTGGTAGTTAAATGTCTTCAGTGTTCTTCCAGACCTCCTGTGCTTTTCAAGGCTGCCTGTAATTCTATTTAAAACACAACAAAGCAAGCCTGAATCAGAGTGAAACACTGAGCATTGTTTTACCCCCGAGAAACACATTTTGAAGTATTGATTTGCATTAGAGTGTTTTTGTAATGATCTGATCCAAAAGGTCTAAGCTTGACTTGGCAGTAAAAGGAAAAGCCAGTTAGTTCTATAGCTCTGGTGAGAAGTACTAATTACAGGTTCTGCTGGTCGTGGTGCTTGGTATGTGGACATATGACTCATGTATATATCACCCCTTTTTCTTTTGAAGCAACTCAGTAGGAATTTTAACTGCAGAGATGAACATAAAGGACCCAAAGTTAATGGTTCACTTAGGAATAAATAGTTCCTCTTCTTGACACTCGCACACAGAGTGCCAGACCTCAGCTGGACTAAATCAGTAAATCATTAACTTTAATAGGGATTTGCCAGTTTACACCTACGGAGGATCTGGCTCACATATTTCAACAACAATTCTCTTCAGTCAGAGCCAACACTTCAGGCATGGGGTCCCGTCCACACCAGTCAATGGCTACACATCTGCTGTTCCACTTGGGATGCTGAAAATACAGCCCTCTCCTCAAGGCAGGCCAGAATGCAACTTTCCAATCATATATCAGATACATGAAGAAACAGACTTTTGTGCCCATAGAGCTACTGTATTTTTTTAATGAATCAGACAGGAGTAGTGCTTAAACTGCTTACCACTAACCTTAATTTACAGCGTGTGGTAATATAGTGACAGTAATGTTGTCATCATTCTCCTCTTCCTCTGTGGCATCAAGCCCAGACTTTCACATTCTCATTTTTAGGATGGTGTCAAGCTGAGTTTTAGCCCCACCCACTCAACCCACCCCCGATGAAATGATATGTTATTAAATAAATAAATAAGAGACCTCACTGATAGCTCCAGAATCTGCTGGGTTTTCTCTTCTGCCTTAATGTACTTTTCATCCAGGGAACAGAATGAAAACGCATTTTCTACGGTAGTAACTGGCATGTTCTAAATGGTGTCAGAATTCAAGAACATGACAAGCAAAATACAGCTGGACTGGAGGGCTCCACCACACATAGAGTAGGAAATATTGCATTCCCATGCTGTTTTCCTGCACGCAAACGATCAGCCACATTACAAACCCTTAAAAACATGGTGAGAAAACTTGACATTTCCCAGATGGGCGGCTTATTTGAGACTAGCCCATCTGACTTTCCTTTCTCCAAGGGAATTTTAACCCCTTGGAGCTCCTAGGGGGAAGTTAGGTTTCCTTGTCTTTCGAGTGGAAGCCTAATAAAATGGCGTTGGTTTGGCAGGATTGTCAGAGTTCAGCTTGACACCCAGGTCTTTGTGCAGAATGTGGTTAAAGATGCGCTGGTGGCTCTCGCTCCTTGGTTTTAGGGAGAGCAGCTTGTGCCAAGCTACAATCTGTACAAACCGCATTACAGGCTGTAATGAGACCAAAATCAGCAACTGCTAGTCAGTCTCCACCACGTGTAATCCTAATAAGCATCATGGCCTTGCAGATTTTAAACTGTTCTCCATGTGTCAAGACCTCTTGAGCTTAAGCTCAATATGTTTCCAATAACTCCATGAAAAACACATAAGCTTGCACTAGCTTCGGGGCAGATCATTTGGGGAACAAACTCACCATCTAGATTTTTTTGGCATTTCTAATGCACCACCCTGAGCAAATCTGATTGGTATGTAACTAGTGCTGAACACGGTGCAGGAGGCTTCATATTTGGTAGATCTCTTAAAGCCCTTAAATGTATTATTCAGAATGCACTCCTTTCTGCTCTCCTTGATTTTGTAGTAATCCTTAATTACATCATCTTGTAGGTCTACCGACATCTAAGACCGACAGCTTAAAGTAGACAAAATTTTGCTTGCTATTAACTGGCTGAAAAAAAACCAGCCTTTACTTTTCAGTCCCAGACTGTTTGTATTCAAGAGGTCAACTCACCCAAAAGCACAAAGGCAAGTCTTTTTAAAATCAGAGAAACAGCACAAGGGCATCCCACTGTTAAACAACTGAATAATGTCTGACTCGGAGGCAAAAATGCCAAAGACAATGTCTACTCTCAGTATAAAGAGGTTCTACCATCTACTAACCCCTATGATGCAAATCATAGATTTGACTGTTACTCTCTCCACTCTTTTTCTTTCTTTCTTCCCTCTCCATCTCTTTCCTTTTGCTTCCCTCCAACTCGCTTATCAAAAATAACTTCTGGAAGGAAAAATAAACACTGGAGGACACTCAGCTGTTTTGGCAGCCATGTGTGCAAGAAAGGCCTTTTCCCCCTGCTCTGTTCCTCCAGACTGAAAGGAGCTGGAGCTCCAGTTTGAAGGCAGACAAGCAGCCTGTGAAACTTCAGCCAGTTTTCATCACAGCTGGCCATGCCTGTGTGATTTCAGACAAAAGACTTCCGTCTTTATCTGGCGCTTATTGAGACATCTCATTCAGCTGAAGATAAAAGGGAAAAGATGTGCTTTGAAATTGAACCATTAGGGCGTCAAAGAAATCAGCATGCAAATGCCACACACAAATGAATTCAAGATGAAGCTTGAGGATCAAATCTCGGTGCCAACGGGAGTTTGCCTGCACGGGGACCCAGCAAAGCCATTGTAAAGACCTCAGGGGAGTTTGGCTCTATGTTTGTTAAGGGAAGGAGGTGAAAGTTGGATGTGGAAGCAGTCTTTAAAATAAATTACAATGGGATAGATTGTTTCAGAGAAGTCACCCCGTTTTGCCAAAGGCTGAGGAGGTTATTCACCAAAATGACTCTTCAATGAGCCATGGAGAATCACCTTCTGATTTCCCACCTTGCAAATTCTCATAGGGCTTAATGTGCCACTCCCTGCACGTCTCTCACTTTTCCCACTGGGTGTACTGGTGCAGGGCTGGCCTGCCATGCATGAGCCTGGTTTGTTATGAGTAGGGTCTGTATGTCAGATGTAAGGGTCTGAGATAGCTTGTCATGAAGTGTTTGGTACCCTGTTTCTGAAAGGGGATCTATTTTTCTCCCTAAGAAAGGGCAGTATTAGTCAAAACTTAAAAGATCACTGATGTAACTATATTTTAAAGACTGTGTGACAGGTCTCCCAGCAGAAGATAATCAGGATTGAGCTGGAATGATAGTAAAAGAGGGTCTTTGTTGAGGTTACTGGAGGTAGACAAGCTCTGAGGTTTGCCAGCTACTTCAGTGATTTATCACAGGGTCCTGCTCACTCCTGGGTTGTCCCATGTCATCCAAGCTGTGATTGCTGACCACGCACGTCAGTGGTCGTTTCAAGATCTGTAATTACCTGTGGAGATTAATGGTTAGCAAAGAAGTTGGGTCTTAGTTAAGAAATCTCTGCTTCCCACAGCCTATGGGTAGATGTGGTGAATAGAAGTATGTCAATAGCCATTTTATTCTGATTTCATTTGCTATTTTCATCCTTTAACTGAGACACACCACCGGCCTTTTAAGTGAAAAATGGAGCATTTGGCCTTTCTATCAGGAGGGGTGTTCCACTGCATGATAGCTTTCCACCCACTGAGAAAACTGCCACTTAATAACGTGCAAATCTCTAGTTAAAGAATTATAGAGATTAGCCTGAAGCCTGACACTCATCCTGCAGGAGGGAACCTCACCAAAACGCTGTTGACAAAGGGAAACTTTGTTAAGCATGTTTAGTTCAGCCTTGCTATTGCGAGGATCCCTAAGCTGCTTTGTTTTATGAGACTTAGGGCAAAGGATTTTCTTAAAGCAAAGGGCAAAGGATTTTCTTAAAAACCATATTCCTTCTGTAAGGGTGCATGGTCTCATGGGATCTAGGGATTAAGTGTTCATTTCCGATACAAAAGCTTCATAATTGTCTAAAAGATGCCTGGATATTAACCAGCCTCACAGTAAAATATCAAGTACAGTGCCTGGAAAAAAAAAGAATCACTTCTCTGAATGTTAGCAGGACTGGGTGCTATGTACCAATAAGCAACGAAACTCATGAGTTCATTAACTCTCAGAAGGCACCATGAGAAGATGAGGTTTCACACTGAACTAATTTGAAATGAAATGTATTTGGCTAGCTCCACATGCAAGAATTTGGGGGAGTTCTTTTCATTAGAGGTTTTCCATTCTGAAAACCTGAAGGACATTATTGGCTACCCCTTTGAAACGGCTCCAATGCACTGATGAAACACAAAGGCATGTTGCAGAAGTAAACCAACCCATAATATGTCACCAAGGTAGGATTTTTCCTGATCCCTACCTGCCAATTTAATTTGGTGCCCATTAACAAACGTAAACTACTGAAATATTTTGTACCTTTTGCTACGATGAGTGTGGGAGCATCTATTAGTTTTCTCTTCTTAAGGAACAAAAGTTTCTGTTTTAAATCTCAGTTGCCCTTGATGCTGTTGTAGCTGGTGCTATCTGAGATGATGAAGACTGTTCAACCAGGTCACCCTCCAACATGAGTTTAGTTTTTTTCTTCAGGGATACCCTCTATGTCAATGTGAGGCTTGCCTCACAGGAGCACTTCTGATTTATGTGCAGCTGATGTTTTAAGCAGTTGTATCTCCCATATCTCAGTTTGGGAACATGCTGGCTTAGCACAAGAGCAGCTGTTCTACATTTATTGCTTTCTCTGAATGCTTTCTCGAGGCAAGCTCCAGCTCTTTTATTGACTAAGCTGTTTAACGGGGACCTCTCTGATCTGATTTTCTATTACTTCTCCTCCTGATGAATCAGTTGTGATGCCTGAATAAAATGTGTCCGTTACTCCAGAGTGAAAATGCTTTGGACTGAACAGTTGAGGTCCCCAAAATTCTTAAGAGTTCACTGAAAAAAAAAAAAAAAATCCCTCATTCTTCAGGTACAGATATATAACTGACTGCTTTCAGTCCTTTCTTGTAAGCAGCAAGGACAGTTTGTGTACACAAGAAAGATTTTCCCTGCACACTGGTGATCTTGTCTGTATCAGCTCTTACAATCATGAGTATTGTTAAAGTAGAATGTAGTAATAATTATATTGTTGTTATTATGACTGTAATAACTATATCAAAATTACAGATTTATTGTAGTAATTATTGCTATTCCCTCTTAGCAAACAAGACTTCCAATTATTCCTCCCTTTGGCCTTCTAGTAGTTTTCCCACTTTGGACTGGGAGATCATCTGGGCACCGTGGCATCTTTATCACCCCTGTCCCTCTTTTAAGGGAGTTCAATACTTCTCATAGCAGCTACATGTGCAGGGCATGGTGAGCAGTCCTTAGCAGGGTGGAGTATCTGAGATTATCAGGCACTATAGTAAGAAATGTGCATTCCTTCAGTGTTCCTTTGCTATTGAAATTAATTTTGCCATTCTCACTGTTTAAAGAGATTAAATATCCATTGTTTAAACATCACAACTGTTGTGCTGCCCTCACAGACAAGTTCAGGAATCCATAGAGTGAGAGCAATGATGGACAGCTTCACAAATAGCCTCTGACCAAAAAAAAGTTTAGATTTTTGAAAATAACCTTGTTAAAAAACCACAACAACAAAACCTTCTTTCTGTCTCTTTTTTCCTAATAAACCCTTCACGGGGATTGCCTCTTTGTAAAGTGTATAGTCTGAAGTGAGCTTTGGGTGGCTACTCCCTCTGTACAAGAGATTCTTGTGACCACATGTAGCATCTCTGCTTGACTGCACTTCCACACAAACCATCACCAGCAGGGTAGGGTATGGGGTGCTTGTTGCTGTGATGGGTTTTGTACAAAAAAAAAGGTCTACATAGTGGTTTTTTTAGAGTATTCTGTGAGGTTTTTATGACCTTACCTTACATCAAATTATATTACTTTATAAGGTGCAACTAGGTGACTGGAATGAGTTTGCTATCACATTTTACTCCACAGGGAATAATTAATTCCCAGGGGAGATGTTCCAGAGGCGTAAAGGATAAGAAATGGGTTATTTCAGGCATCCCTCTCTGAGATGTGCAGTACTTCTTTACTGACTTCAATCGTGCTTCCAGACTTGGCACCTTCAGATCTTTCCTGCTGCAACCAGGGTCATTTTTAGAAAATTAAAGCTGAAAATGAATGGGTCTGGTTTTGCTGTTCATGCTGATGTTGCTGATGCTCTGTGAGCTGAAATTGCTGTTGCTGAAATACAAATTGGACTCAATCAATGATATTATGAGCTATGGGGGCTGTCGATTTATAAGCTACTGCTATGAGTGAAAGAAAAAATAGGCTTCTTGTGCCTTCTCTGTTATTGATAATGAATGTTATTGTTATAACGAATGGTACAGGCCATCAAAAAGATAGTAAGAGATCTGTTTTACAAAACCTCTTTGAAATACTTGTCCAGCACACTGAAGCACTACAGAAAAAGAACTAGGGAGACAATCCTGCCGCTGCCCTGGGAAATGAACGACTTGACTCACCGAGCTCTCTGCCTTTAATTACTCTGAATTCACTGATTAAGCCTGGGAGCTCTCCTCTTAATCCTGAATTACTCACTTTGACCCTCGCAGGGTTTATGTGCCTGAGCCGTGACACCACCACCCCCCAAATCCCGTGCTGGTGATTGGGGAGGCGGTCGCCACTGGGTGAAACAGAAACCAGCAGGTACTTTAGCAGGGCGACCTCCATCTACACGCCAGCATCTGTCCAGGCAGCCTTTCCTTAATTGAGTTGCTTACATTCCATGCTCAGTTACTGTCTGCTGACTTGCAAAAGAACAAAGGAACAGCTACTTCCTATTAAGGAAGGTAATAACTTAATTAAAACCAAGTTCTATGCACTGCAGGATCTAGTTTGTCATCAAGAGGCCTTCCTTGCCATTCCCTACAGTTTTTGATAATCTATGCCAGATATTTAATCAGTGGATACCCCAGTATAAAGCTTCTAGCCTCCATAACCAGCAGAAAGCTTGTCAAAATAAATTTTAACTTCTGACCGTAGTAGAAGACCAACTAGAAGGTATTAACAGAATCAGAGCTGTCAATCAGAGCCTGGGCTCACCGTTTATATTATTAATTCCAACTCTGGTGGCATGGTCTTGGGATAACAACCATCCTAAGCTGCATTGGTCCAAAAAACACAAACCAAGAGTGGAATATATTTCGTGCCGAGGTGACGTTACTGAGTGTCCAGAGGAAAAAAAGAGAGATTTTTTCTTTTTGTCTTTGAAAGGTGATGTTTTATTAGATTATTCTCATTGCCAAGAGACACAGCTACTGTCTGGCTTCCTTTGCTGACTTTTTTTCTAATGTAAAGGTCTGTTCTATACAAAAAAGCAACTATTAAGAAAAAAGGAAAGGAATTGTTGGTTTGTTGCTTGCTTCTGCAAGTTTCCCAACTACTGCTGCATGTTAGAATGGCAACTGAACAGTCTTCAGTGGGTTATGAAGTGAAACTGGCCTCACAAATTGAAATCTATCTCGTAGACTATGAGTTGGAGGTATTATTACAATGCAAACCAGCGGGACAGATTCCAGAGAGAAAGGGGAGAAGTGTGTTAATTGAGAACAATAACATGCCGAAGACCTCCAGAAGCTGGTGGCCTTAATAAAATGAGACAATGCTATGTTGTTGCATTACCTGAAATTCAAATTCAATTTCAGTTCTAGTGGAGGAGAAGTGATGCCGAGCTGGGTTTCCTCTTCTCTGTTTGGTTAGAAGGCCATCTGAACAGAGAAGGTTTCATGGGTCATGTCAAACTGTATTTTTCTCCCATATTAATCACTTGATCATGGAATAAGCTTCAGGGATATTAAGAATACTGGTGGCACAAGTTTCCATTCCATCTTATCATTGTTTGTTTTCATGTCCTCTGTTCTTCTGCCACTGTTGGGACTTCAACTGTTGCCTGCAGATGTAATAAGAGAATGGACTGTTGGCATCGTGTTGGTTTTGAAGAATCCAAGATTTTGGAGTTTTAATCCCCTAGTTTTCTTCATCATCGTGAACAAAATTAGTCTCAACTTACATGGAGTGGTTCTAGAATTCCCCTTACCCAGACTGTCCTCCCTGGTCACCTCAAGGGTGAAGCCCTGAAGTTGTGGTAGATGTGTAAGCCCTGTACAGCTGTACAGTCAGGGAGTGTCATGGATGAAAGGCATTTTTCTTCCCACCCCTCTGTGGGAGGTTTTGCTTTTTTGTCATCAATGAAAGAAGCAATTAGGAGCAAGAAGCTGCCTTGAAAATCATGAGAAAATTCATGATTAAATTTGAATAACAGTTCCAAGACATATGACAGGCATGTGGGTGTCTTCAGCTCAAGTGCCCGAGGACATTTCACAGCAGTGATTTCTTCCATGTCCAGAAATCTTTGGCAAGCTTTGTTAGGGTTATTTTTTTATTATTATTTATCTGTGTGAATCACTTTGCCACTGATTTTCCACCATTTATTTTGATTCAGTATCTTCCAAAGAGGCATTTGGACTCTTTGCTGGATTGCATTCTGGATGGAATGCAGTTCTGGATTGAACACAATCCCCCAAATGCTGGAAGCGTTTCTGTGCTTCCAGTTGAAGATAGGAGAGGGCAGTATACTACTAAAGATCCTAAATAGACTAATTTAAAGCTTACAGATAAAACCATAATCCTTGTCAAGAGCCGTGGGCCTGGTTGGTGTCCCGTGGTCAGCACCTTTAGCTTCCTTAGGGAATGGCAGTTGATGCCATGGATGAACCTGCCTTCATTTTTCATAACCCTGATGTAAATAAGACCACAATATAAATCCAGTCATCTTTATCTCCTCTTATTTAACCAAATTCATGGTGAGCAGAAAGTAAATAGAAGTTTTCCACCCCTCTGCCCCTGCAGTGTCCAGCAATGCAGCGTGTGCCCACACGGGGTGCGTGTGACTGGGATGTATTTGAGCATATCAAAAGCAGCAAGTCTCTCAATCATTCATTGAAGGTTCCAGTTGGCTTAGAGTCTTCCTGAAAAATATGTTTATTTTGTCTCCTTCACTTACTTTTCCTCGTGTCTGAGTATTGTGCCTCCAGGAAGAAAAGCTTAAATTGCTGCAGTAGGGCTTTTTTTTCCAAAGCCTGCCAAAAATAAAGTGGCTTAATAAGAAAACACATAGATTTTACTTTCTGAGGGGAAAAAAAATAAAATAATTAAAAAAGAAGGAATAAGTCATTTAGAATGAGACTAGAAATTTCTTTAGGAGCAGTGTGTATTTGCTAAAAGTGTAAAGATAGGAGCATTTTGGGAAGTAATATGGAGCTAACTAGCCATGAAACTTGGAAAGGACTAGGACCCTGCCAACCAAATTTCATCTCTGAACGCACGCTGATTGATGCTGGTGGAAATTATGTAATGGCAAGTCAACAACAATAGGTTCATAGTCATGTAGCTGGGCTGCCATGAAGCAGCTCTGTCACCACGGGACGTGTTTGCCTTGGGCCACACCAGTGGCCATCCATTTTGCAGTAGCATGGCTGTCATCGTGTCCCTGCCATATCGATTTGGGCGAGACAACCACCTTGAAAGACTGACTCATTCTGGAAACAGCCAAAAGCAGCCAAAGCTGCTCTTACAAAATGTATAGCAATCTGCTTTCCTTTAGGTTTGGGGTGTAAAATCCATGTCCACCTGGCCCCCCTGGCGTTCCTGTTCCTGGCTGCCGTAGTGTGTGGTGTCACTGTCAATACCAGGGTTAAGCTGAGATCACATTTGCCCATTTGCAGCTTGACCACCAAAAAATAGATGATGCTTCCACTTCTGCGGTGGCTGAGGGAGACTGCCAACCAGTGATTATTTTGTTTATTTTGTCTGAGCAGTATTTGTAGAACAAACACTATCGGCAGTCCTCGTGACTCACCTTGGTAGCTGCAGGACACGTGTTCCCTCCACCAGCAAGGGTTGTCATGCTGGGAGGGAAATGAATCCTACTTGGAAGGACAGAGGCAATTACTGCTGCTGCTGTTCATCAGGGAAAAGTGAATCCAGACTTAAAGTCCAGTCAAATTCTCAGCATTTAAGGCTGCCTAGAAGTAGGTAACAGCCATGCTGAGATGTTCCAACACTACCATCTTCTTGAGCTCTCTGATAAAATGTTGAGTAGCTAAAGGTTAAGAGCACCTTACAGTCTCTTCTTCCATCAGGCCTGATCTCTTGCTGAGAAAACCAAGACTCATTTTCCTAAGTGCAGGCTTATGAAGTGGAACCTAAGAGAAGTAAAAAAAAACCCAATATGCTATATTATGTATGAACAACTGGAAGTTTTATGCCTTTTATTGCAGAAGGCACCAGCAAGAAGACATTATGTCCTCACTCAGTGCCAGATCATCAATGCAGTATTGACTCAATGGGCTGGATGCCACCTCTTGAGTCACACAGCATCACTTCTCGATACACCTGGCCTTTCATTTATTTTTGGAGGTTTCCAGTCTAAGTACAAATAAACATACCCAGCCCATCTTAACCCACAGCCTTAGGTGGAGCAGCTGCAGATTTCTAAAAGATAATGCAATGCTGGGAAGAGACAGACAGCAGTGAAAGAAACCCAAGGCAAATGTTTCTTCATTGGAAGAAGTAAATCCTGAAATAAGTGTATGTTATTTTTGATCAGTTGATTAAGAGCATTTAACACCCGGAATTGTTTATTTTTGCTGGCCACAGAGATCAAATGAATGCACTTGCTGTCTGACAACATGACTGCAATGCTTGTTTAATTTTCTGCTATTTATCAGTTCAGAACTCGCTTGCCCTGACGAGGTGTTACCATAAATTCAGCTACTGCAATATTTTCAGAAATATTCACCAACAATATATGAATGCTATTGAGACTACACCCTCAGCTTTATTGCTGCTTAGCAGTGCATGGAGGTCTCAGGCAGGACACTAGTGTGCTAAAAACAGAATTAGAGCTGGACCCTGCCCCAAATACATTTCAATCTGACAGAACAGGCTGAACAAAAGAAGGCTGAGAAAGGTGAACAGGCTGAGAAGAACAAGAGGCAAAACATAGCTGACCATCACTGTGATTTAACTGAATATTCACAAAAATGTGTTTTGTTGCAGTTGTCCAGGACTTTAATCACAGTTCCAATGTAACAAGGATGCTGTGTCAGGGCTGAAGACGTGGCAAGTCTCCTTAGGGATCCATCTCTTAAATTTGGGGTCAATTGTTCAGCACTGCCTGTTGCTTTCAGCTGGTCCCTCAATACACTGAACTCACTGGCTCCTCTTTTACTTCTCTGAGTGGCTTCAATCCACCTATGCATTGATCTGCTCCCCCTCAAGTTCAAGAAAAATATAGTATGCTCTTCAGTGAGCTCTGGACTGGACGCCTGAGGTGGCATCTCTCTGACAGTAGTTTGGACCACTGGCCCAAGCAAACATTTTCAGTGGAATGAGCAGGGTCAGGCTTATAAATCTTAATTTATTTGAATTTTATCCTAACAGTTTTTTTCAGGGTCTGCTGAAATTACTTGTATTGTGTAAAGATTTCAGAATCATAGAATCCTTTAGGTTGGAAGGGACCTCCAAGGTCATCAAGTCCAACCATTGAGCCATTAGGGCTCTAAAGTCCTCTGCTCAAACTTTTGGAGTAGAGAAAGGTATTCAGGACTCCCATGTCCTGATTAACCTTTATTTTAGAATCAGCAGTTGAACAGATTTTTAAAACCTCTCATTCCACACCAGCAAAGTCACCTGTTTTCAGAAAGACACTCTCTGGAAAATGTGGGCAGTCAGATTTCTCTGCGGTGCAGCCACTCCTATATTTGAAACACTGCTCTGAAAAAAAAAGCTTGAGGCTTCTTAGATCTGGAAAGTGTCATTTGTCATAATCTCACCCCTTTCTGAAGCGCTATCATTTTCTCTGAGTCTCTTATTTTATTGTCCTCCTTTCTGTACCTTCCATAAAATCAATATTTGTCCATTTCTTTCACATGATGACTCCCGTCTCCTGTTCCTCTTTTGCCAGACTTGTACTTGAGCTGATTCATATATGAAGTTAAAACTCAGCATAGGATGGGGCAAAGAATCTGGTTGATATTTCAGAAATGTCTTGTGGTTAATAAGTTCTGCTTGAGCTACATCATTCCTGCACTGGCAGCTTTCATGTGGAAATTTCTTCATTGCTTTGCAAAGTAGATGCATGTCTGGTTGTTACTCAGACACAAAATCAACTTTTTGAGAACTTCACAGTACAAAGTGTTGAAAAAAATTGAAGTAAAATAATGTCCAGGTATATTATTGGCTGTAAAATTAGCTGCCACTATGACTCACCTAATACCCCTTCTTGTATGATGAAAAAATAAATATCTTGAGATAGATTTGTCTGTTCAAGATATGTTTTCAGGCTGGAAAATGACATTGAGTTTTCAACTCATTAAAAAAAAAAAGAAAAAAGAAAAAAACCTACTATAAAACATGGATTCCTGGAATGCAAACAGCAAGCAGAAGTCCAAGGAAAAACCCCAACCTACGTCAGGCCTAATATTTATCAGGAACCTGACACCAATGTGGTCATTTTTTTGCTTGTTTACTCTTGAAATGAAGTTTGTTCAAATTTGTAATCTACAAACTTTCCTTTAGGCTCCTGGGCTGAAAAGGGTGTGTTAGGTTTGGATAGAGTGGGTTGAAGGAGAAGAAGAGATGAAAGGAAAGGGAGGAGGCAAGGAATAAAACGTGGCTTGCCAAAAATATAAGGTACATAAACCAAATTTCTTTGCTGGTCATGTCTCCATTTCACAGTGGTGTGAAGACTGAATATTTTAAAATGAAAAGCAAACTAAATAAGGTAGATTTTGCCCTTCTCTGCCACTCAATGCTGAAAAATGCTTAGGAAAGCTTTTTGGAGTATCAGAGATTAGAAAAATAGTCTGTAACCCAAGCAGAAAGGGTTAATAGAGTAGAAATTATTCCTAAGCTGTTCTAGAAAACAGCTGTAGCCCATTTCAGATTTCAGCTCCTATCAGTACAAAGTACAGGAACAAGCCCTGTAAATTGGAGCAATACAGCTGCTGCATTTCTCTGCTACACCAAACGTGTAATCTTTGCTTCTGTATCTCTGGACAAATGTTTGTTTCACCCGCTGTGCTCTGCTCAAAGAAATTCAGTCTTGTGACTTTTGCCACGTTGGGCTCTTTCAACTCAGTGTGATTTATTTATTTATTGGTTTGAGATCACAGACCGGTATCAATGACAACATTTACATTTAAGATCTGCCATGGACATGAAAGACCTCTTCAAATAAGAGCTTTCTGGGGGTGTTCAGAGGCTGGTGGAGATGCCCTTGCCATCGAGATGGGCTTTCAAGTCTTGCTGAGGTACATAGGACATCTATGACTAAAATTAGTAACCTTTCCAGCAAGAACCTTTCCTAATATGTGCTACTTGTCTGCAACCTTCTCCCAGGTTTTTCCCTAC
>NW_008600886.1:16964-63631 GCF_000691845.1 Merops nubicus
TACAAAATGTCTTAAAGCATCAGACTGCATGAATAGAGTGTGTTAATGCAGCTGTAAAGGAGAGGTGTATTTATTTATAAATAAATAAGGTGGAATAATTCTCACTTTAAAACAAAAAAATGACACAGCACAACCTTGCATTGGGGAAAAAAGTGATTTCCTTTGAAGAAACTGGGATGCAGGGTATAGTCTCTCCTTTCCATCAGCTTCTTGCCTGAGGTAGATCCCAAATGTGAAGAGGGACAGTACTGTGATACATTAAAATTGTGCTCTCTGGCTTGAGCTATCCTTAGAAAATGATTGATTTACTTTCTCATGTGAATTCAGGGGGCATTTTACCTCAATGTGTGTACTGATACAATTCAGTGAAGGAGGTATAGAGAGAGGATCCTACAGAAATTATGAAACATTCACAAACCTCTCTAATGAGACCTATTTTAGTCTATTTTAAGCTTTGAGGATTTTTTTTCCCTCTTCTAATGGCTCCCAGCTAAAATTTGTGTCTCAACCAAAGCTGAAATGATAAACAGCCTGTAGTCTACCACCACCAGGACAAATTTATAGCTGCCCACGTTACTTGGCAAAGGGAAAGGATTTTAGGAGGATTAAAAAAGTTAGGCGGAGGCCGTAGATGAAGTAAAGGCTCTGCTGGGAAAAAAAGGAGTTGGGATATCAAGGTCCATATTGTATGAGACTGCCAACTAAGAGTGAGACAAAACCCCACTGAATATTGGTTTTATCTCTTTTTGATGAGCATAGAGATCATCTCCCTTTTAATATCTCTTTTTTTTTTTTCAAAAATTAATTTGTTTTCCTAGCTCCAAAGAGGTTTTGATGCCAAGCACTAGGCAAGACTTCCACATGCAAGCAAAGAAAACCCTGATTTTTTTAGCTTTAGGAATTTTCATTGTACACAAACGGCCTCCTTCCAAGCAGCAAATCTCTCAGCACAAAGTGCAGCTTTTTCTGACAGCCAGCTAGAAGTGTGTAATAAATATTAAGGGAGATGATGGTAGTTACAATTTGTTCATTTAGGTTTAAAGAATGGGAAAACAAAGTGAAAGTTAAGTGCAGGTTCCTGGTCTGAGAAGTGTGGGGCTGTGCAGAGTGGAATAATGAAATGGCACAGAGATGTCAGAGGTGTGGGACACATCACAGAGAAATAAAACACATTTTTCACTCTTCTTCATTCAAGTGGGTTGCTTCTCAGGAACAGTGATAGCCACTCTGCCACCTTAGATAGATACCTGTCACTCATTGGGCATCCTGTCTCATCCAGGGACATGAAATGGTTCTGAAGAGATAACGAGGAAAAATTCTATAATCAAAACTTTGCAGCCATTTATTTGAGCAAGAACGAGGACTTCTCCCCATCATTATTCTATACACCTTGTTCACTTTTTTGGGCACGTTGGCATGAGTGAGAGGAACATGTTATGAAACTAAGCAAATACTTACATAGGAATACTCCCGGACCGTGTGTATTTACATAAATATTCATTGGAGAAGTACTTAATGGCCTCTTTGACAGGCTGTGTGCTGAAATGAGCTGAAATAATACCCTGTAGCTTGGAAACTGGTTGCCCAGAGTCAGTTTGGATCGTGTTTGTATAGCAAAACTGAAGCTGAGAGATGCAGAGAGCGATGCTGTGAGGACCCCTGGTCGTGTGCCAAGGAAAGAAGAGAGGAATTGTGCTTGCTTAGGAGAGAGGCACGGGGACCAGTGCACCTCTGCACTCAGGGAGATGCCAGAGCTCAGTCCTCAGCCTGCAGAGTCAGGCTGTGAGCCTGGGGCAAGCTTTGGCCCCCGAGAGCACAGGGTACACACATGCAGCACGCAGGGTGAATGCGTGTGAAATGTTTCAATTACCTCTAAAATAATGTTTAACATGTTCCAGACATACTGCATTAAGCAAATACCCAAGCAGTATTTGAAGCATATTCTGTTTTTCATTTTAATAGATTGTAAATGTATTAAACACATGTTAAGAATATATTTCATATACTGCATTTGTAAAATATTATCAAATTTATACAGGGGGAAACCACAGAGCCACCACAGGATCGGCCCCAGAGCAATCCTGTTCTGTCAGTTAACCTTTTAGCACCACTCTATCAGAAGGATAGAAGGGAGGATTTGATTTGATTCCATTTGATTTCACTTATTTTTTTAAAGAAGAGCCTCTAGGTGAAACCCCACCTTGGCATTAACCTTTTTAGCTCTCAGCTTGCTGCTGTATCTAAAGTTTATACTCCAGTCAGCTGAAGAAGAAGCTCTTGAGTTACCTGCTTCTGTGTAGAGAAAGGTGCTGGATGTCAGAGCTGAAAAACTGCCCCTGATCTGCTCCAAGTCTTACATATGCCCTCAAATCATCTCATCGTATTAAATATCTCTATTAAAAGGCAACACCAGTAGATGTTTCAAAGCTGAAAACTGAGAACTTGGAATTCAGCTGAGCTTCTTTCCCTCTGTCTCACAAACTGTTTGAGCAAGCTGGAGTTGGGTTTTGTTTCATGTCCAAGCCAGGGAGAATGGTTTGGGTTTGAAGGAATATTCTGAGTCCAGGCACCCTCGGGTTTCTTTGAAAGCAGAATGCAGAGCTAGGTCTGTTCCTTGGAAACGAATCCCATCTCCTCGCTGAGCTCAGCCAAAATCATGTAAATCAAGATCTAACATGAAGCAGAGCTTAGTGTCTGTGAGACAACTCGACTTAAAACTGCAGGAATTCATCACAGGTCCCCACAAAGTGCCACTCGTTCTTGAAGTGTTCAGGAATACAGCACATTTTAAGACTCAATCCTGCTTGGAACTCAGGAATCATTTCAGTAGCTGGCTGCTACATTGCATTCTTCTCCTTTTTATGTGGATGAAGAAAGCATAAGCCAGCCCAGACCCATAGCTTGCTAGTGAGAATTAAGGCTTCCAAATGTCACACTTAGTGCTGTATTGAACGGGAATCCCACAGCTTTAGGTGTCTGAGGTCCAGATGTACCAGACCTCACCACTCTAATCACTCAACCTCTCTGCTCTTAGAGAGCATGGAGAGCACCTTGAGCACAGAAAATCATCCCTTCCAAAACTGGACTGAAATTATTGTTTAATCACTCGACCTCTCTGCTCTTAGTTTGAGAGCATGGAGAGCACCTTGAGCACAGAAAATCATCCCTTCCAAAACTGGACTGAAATTATTGTTTTGCTTAGAGGAGCTCTTAAAAAAAAGCCACTGATGGGTAATGCAGAGGAATGTGATTCTGTGCAACACAGCAGAATTTATCACATACCATTGCTCAGAGAAATCAGCCCAGGAACTCAGCACACAAACAGCTTTCTAAGCAACTTTGGATAATGAGCCATATTATAAAGTTTATAATTAATGCATAAACTATTTCTTCAACTACTAGAGCTTTCGTGATAAAATTTAATTCAAATTTCAGCTAGAAAACAGATTTTTAATATTGCTTTTCATCTCAGTAAAGTATTAAAATGAAACGTAATAGATTAATGAGGTAGAATTTTGAAGACTGCAGTTTGTGTCAGGCTCTGCAGCCCGTAGCTGGGAACTGGAATAAGCAGCCTGGTTTTCCCAGCCTGCTAAGCCAAGAGCTGCTCCTCCTGGTGTGTCAGTTTGGCGAGAGGCTGGAGGTTGCCCCATCCTTCTCTCCCAGGGGCACGCTGTCTCTGCTGCAGTGCAGATGCTGTGCAAAACCTGCGGCGAGGAGTTGAGCAATAATTGGCTGTAGGAGGCCAGTGGGACAGGGAATCAGCCTCCATCACCACGTGAGAAAGAGGCAGGGCTCTGGGGAGGCTTTGCTCAATCCCTTTCACTCCGGGTGCAGACACAGAGAGGAGGTTTTCCTGGCTGAGGCAGGACAGCGTGGAGCCACGGAGCCTCCCTGGCTCCTCTGTCCTCCCACTGCAGCCTGCTGGGACTGGACACCCCAGCTCAGACTTCAAGCAGGTTCATAGCAGATCATTTTTATTCCTTTTTTATTTCAGCTATGGAAAATGAGATGCTGGTGGTGTTTTTTTCACCTCCAGTTTGAGCATTTTTAGCTAAAATGGAATGGTAGGACCATCTCTCAGACTGGAAATTTTTATGTCACAGTCCAGTCCATCAGCTTCCCAGGACTCTGGGATGCTGTTCTGCCTTGTCTGGGAGTTTTCAGGATTTCTTGCATGCAAGAATGAGGATTTTTACCAAGCTGAGAGCACCATGCTATGGTATAGCACACAGCATGATGCCAGAATCCCACCTAGGTGCTGGTCTCCTCCAGGAAAATGAATCACAAAGCTTTCTGTAGGGGGTGTGCAGGTGGAAAAGGAGATCCTACAGAAGGAGACGGGACCTTGGCATTATTGCACACTGCTGTTGTAACCATATACTGTATTGACACTATAAAGTATATTGCCATTGACCCGTGGATATTCAGTTTCCATAGGTCTGCTGCAGTTCAGGAGATACATTACAGCTCTGAGTGTATAAGATCAGACACATTATGAAGCTCCCCATAAGAGTTATGACAGATGTGTCACAGTAACTTAACTACACCCTGAAAAAATATTAACTATGAAGTGTGTTGGTTTTTATAGGCTTATTTCACACCATTATCCACTTAACTACCCAATAACGTACCAGTTATGTCCAACAAGCGGCAGGAGATATTCGCTGTGCTTTGACTCCTCAGTTATTTTCTATGGATGTTCAAGATGAAATAACAGCCAGACATTCTGAGAAAGCACTCAAATATTCACCAGCCCTGTAAAAGAATTCCCCTCCTCTCAGTTTTAATAATGTAGAATTTACCTTATCACGCTGGATAAACTTTTGCTGTATCAGCTCTCAGATGTGTAAATTTAAAGATGGAAAGGAATGTGTTTTCCACTTTGTTATATAAAATGTGGGATTCCTTTTTAAAAACGTTTGCTTTTCAAGCAGGAGAAATATCTTAGTCAGCAATGCAGTCAAAATTTCAGTCAATGAAACCACCACCTTGCATTGCCTCTCCAAGCAGCTACTGTATGACCTAGTGAAGAAACAGCTTCTGGAAGTGATTTTTCCCATGTGATAGCATTTTCCTGTTCAGTAAACGTGCAGAATAACTCAGAGAAAGAGAGAGATCCCAGACTATGTCCTCAATGTAAAAATCAGAGAGTCTTTCTTAAGCAGGAGATTCTCCAGGAATTCAGCTAACTGGTACAGTTTTCTTGCTTTGGCCAATTCAAAAGCCCCAAATGTGGATTCAGTGAAATCACCTGAATATGGCTGCAGGAGAGAGAGAAGTATAAAGCTCCTGCTACATCTTCCTTGATTTTACTCAACCTGGGCATAGGAACATTAAACATGTTAAAGATTTTGAAGGCACGCTGGTATGAGGGAGCCAAATCAGAAGTTATCCTAATGAAAGCAGGACAGGTACATGACTAGGGTCAAACAGAACAGAAGGAAACATGCTACTTACATACCTGATCATAAACAATCCTGGGTTTGAAAGAAAACACCCCAAATTCATCTCACTGTATTTTTTTTATTCACATTGGATGCCACTGAATTCAATAAGTATTAGATACCAAAGGTGTTTATTTTTTTTTAAATCTGATTTTTAATGTCTAAAAGCAAAATCTAAGGGAATTTTTTTTTTCTGTTCAAAGTGGAAATATGTATTTGACAGCAAAAGGAACATTATATGACATTTTTTTGCCCTTTATCTGATATCTGCCATTGCCATAAGGTTCACACTGTCACATAATTTCGCAGAGAGCTGCACACATGGCTTTGATAGAGGTGAACCTGAGAATCTTTCTGTACAACCATGAAATATATGATAAGACAGATGGTTTGAGAGCAGTCACCTTAAAATATCTACGATGGATACATCTGAGTTTTCCAGCTCTGATAGGAGTCACATTGAGTTCTGCTAATTGAGATTTGCTGAAGCAACACGTTATCCTTTTTGTGACATGGAGAGATAAACATGAATTGGGAATTAATACACGCTGTCCACATCTGTCTCCTGCAAATCCTGCTCAGCTTCATGCGTTCAGAACAAATTCTAGGCAAGAGGCCACTGGGAAATTGTCCAGTTCTCTGTACCCCATGCCCAGCTCTGTCAGACTGGCTGCAGAATAATTTATTTCATGCAGTTCCTCTGGCCAAGGAAAACATATTTGTGCCTTGTGGCAGGGAAGCTCTGCAATGAAGGCACTGTGTTGCAAATTATACACCCTAGGGGTTGACCTTAGCTCGTGTGCCTTCTGACCTGTAGGAAACTCCACCCAAGTAGACAAGGGCAAATCAGAAATGCACTTTATTGGTTCTTATGCCTTCAGAAATCAATTTATAACCAATGGTGTGTGTTACCTTTCTCTTCACTTCGTAAAAGCCCATGATGAATTGATTTTGTTACTTTATTTTTATTTTATTTTGTTTACAGCTATGCGCAAGGTAAAATTTGTTCCTAAAAGGCTGAAGAAAGGACCCTTCAAAATGAAATATCAAGATGTTGGTTTATGTCTCTAAGTGGAGCTGGGCTGGGGGAGGGGGGAAACGGCTCTGTAGCCATACCCAAACTTAATTTCCTTCTGTTTTCTCTGGAATGTGTTTTTTAAAGGGATATTGGAATACCTTTTCATTGAAAACAAGCCCCACAACAAACTCTGCTCCTCGTTCCTCTACCCCAGAAGCAGTGGATGTTGAAGAAGCTGAATGCAATGCTCACCTCAGCCATACCATGCTGCTGTGGAAAAAATTGTCACTGGAACCTAATTTGATGAAAAATTATAAAGACTTAGAATTCAGTGACAGTGTTGCCACTGAATTCAGTGGGAGCAGAATCTCCCCTTCTAATTCCCCCTTCCAGTCGCTCTCCTCTTGCTCCTGTGTTCCCAGAGGGTCTGGAGCTAGCAGCACACTCTGTAGGATGGTTGTGACATCTTTTATTTTTCTGAAATATCATCGTGGTGCTGAGTGTTTGTTGCTGTGCTGAGGTACAGCTGGCTGGGAAGACTCTTCTGCTCTGCTGTAGCCAGAGGAGAGGCTGTGGCAGGAGTTATCTTTATTCTCTGCTCACAAGGACAGAGGGATGAGGTTCTGCTAGCACAAAGATTATCTGAACATGAAGGATTTCTTTCTGAATTGTCATTTCCTTCCAAACTGTCTTATGATTTTAATGCCAAATAGTTCAGAGGAGCCAAAAGTTTCACCTCTCATCTGACTCTGAGACTATTACAAAAAATCCAATCTGACTTTTAAATCTTCTACAAGCCCTGAGTTTCCAGATTTTCTATTCTCTGGATTTCACCAGAAACCTGTTTCAAAGCTTCTCAGCTGTAATTTTTATCATTCTGGGGACATTATCAGAAGGCCCCAATCCAGCAGACATTTTTCTGTATGAGCATAGCCAACCAGAGCTTTACCTGGTGCCAGTCAAATGGTTCCTGCTGCAGCCCCAACCTCTGGCATATTAGCATTCTTCACACAAATAGACAGCCCAGGGGCTGCTCACACAAAGTTACTCACGTACACGTTTGCAGGACCTCATTCCTAACCATCTAAGACACCATATTATTAAAAAATAGTGCAAATTATGCTTTCAGTTACACTAGTGCCAATGTGATATATCTCCTTTGACAACTCATTATATTTACCTTGGCTTTACACTAGGGCAAGTTCAGGGAGATCACTGGAGTTTCTCTAGATTTACAATGGCATAACAAAAACGGGGACTCTGGATGTGGACAACCCATGGTCAGCTGAAGACTTAATAGTTCTCAAGGACTGCTGTGCTCCCCCTCTGTGAGAGGCTGCTGTAGGGAAGTTATATGCCCAGTGATTTGAGTGCATGTATATTCTAATTGGAAATGAAAGCTTTGTAGTGAAATGAAACTGTCCAGTGCAGACAGTAAAGTTCTAAGATCTTTCAGCCTGAATTCCAGGGCTTATATTCCTCTGTACTTTCTGATGAGGAAACCAGAGCATCTTTCTTGATACAATGAATTTAATTTCAGTTTTTTACTCTGCACGGAGAGGACTCAAGCTCTGTGTTTTGCTGTCCTTAAGGCTACTGTAAAGCAATTTTGGAATCCCATCCTCTTTCCTTCATGTAGTTCCTCTGACCCATCCTGTTCCTTTTTTTCCTAAGCTTGGAGGCAGGAGGGTGTCCCAGGAGGGCAGCTCTGAGCCTGGATAGAGAAGGGAGCTCTCTTGGCTTTGCAGGCCAGGTCGTGCCACAGGGTGGGGGTATGGATCTGTAAACGAGAGAAATTACATTCCTGAGAGAGAGACTCCCATACACCACCTCCTATAAGGAACCAGCAGCATGTCCAGCCTGTGGGACTCGGAAACCACAACCCTAGGGCATCACTGAGGAGCTCTTTGAAGAAAAAATGGGAGGGACGTTGCTTTGAAACGTTGCAAAGCAGTTTCCTACCTGAGGAAACGTGTGAAAGACTCGGCTCAGCTCCCACAAGGACTTAGCCCTGTTATCAAGTATATTTGGTTTCAGTCAACTTGCAAGAAAACAACATTTAAAGTCCTCGCTTTATTTAGGGGCTTCTGCTCGACTCCAGCTCCACGCAGCTCAACAGAGGAAGGCAGCTTGTTAATTCTCCTCTTGAATTTCTCTTTCTCAGCAGCATTTGAGTGCATATCCAATTAAATCTTTCAAAATTTCATTTGCTTGTTGCAGGGCAAGTACAAGGGCTACAGGTCTACCTGTGCTGCTGTGTGTATCTAGGTCTGTAGGAACTCCATCTCCTATGCAGATTTACTCTGAACTCCTTCCTCCTCCCAAGCTACACCTTTTGGACTGAAATTTTATGGAACCATGATGGAAACGGACAGATTCCTCCCACTCCTACCCTTCTTTGTGACTTTCCTGATGCTCGGTTAGAGACACAACCCTCAGAAAGAAATTGGCTGAAATTGGGGCTTAGAAGAAAGGGAGGTTTTGTGCATAGGTGTGGGTATGTGGAAGGAGGTAGGGAGGGCAGCCTACCTACATTTTTAATAGTTTCTTTATGAGTGTGATACAGGTATTTTCCTATAATAAAACAGTAATGTTCCCAACCAGCAAGTGCTGTTCTTGGCATCTCATTTTATTCCAATTTGCTTTTCTTGCAACTGTGGGCAAGATTCATGAAAGGGCCATGCCTAACAGGTAGGTAGCAGAAGGCACTGTTTTTTATACAAATAAATGTAATTCCTAAATTGTCTGCTTTTAGAGCACACCATATGGTTGTAGCCTATCCATGCCTCTCTCCCACCTTTTAATTGGGAGCTGCCATGAAATACAGAAAGGTGCTTAAATAGTGGCTTATTCCACTGAATCTGCAGCTAGCCTACTGCCAAAAGTGAAGACAAATGAGTGCTTGCAAGTATCAATAAATAGAACTGCTACAGAAGCTTCCTTCAAAATGAATGAACCCCTGAAAATCATAGGTTTCATTTTTAAGAATAAATGATGAGTGTTAATGATTCCAAATAATTTCTCAACAAATGGCTGAAGATTCCCCATATTTTCCAGAGACTAAGCACTCATTTCCATGATTTGTTTAGAGAAAACAGATCATTGATGGAATAGAAGACCTAGGAGATGGAATTCAAGGAAAAATCTACTCTATTCTGCTGAAAACTCAAAGAAATCTACTCTTTTCTGCCATTTACCTCCAGCTGACCTTGGTAATCTCATGTCATTTTGCTGTGCCTGTGCATGTCTGTAAAAGTCATGATCATTCTACTCACTGCCACAAACCATGTAGGAAAACATCTGTAAAGGAAATCCAGCTGGGGCTGCACAGGGCGATGCAACGTCCTGGAGAGATACCTGAGTGAGCTCTGTGCTCCCTGGGTGGATCTGGAGTTGTGTGATTTAATTAGTCTTTTATATTAATTAATTTTATTCTCCTTTTATCCCCCTTTGTCAGGTAAACCAGTTCTGGTGAGGCTTTTAAAACTCCTCCTGAGACCAGGATATGTAGTTCAAATACCAGTTTGGGTTCCAAAACTCGTCCTTAATTAGAGATTAATTCTGAATTGATTATTTATGTTAGTAACCAGTTTTTATTAAGTTTCTAATGTTTAGAACTCAGTGTGAAGCAAGACATCCCTCCTCAAAACGATGTGCATGTTTTCTTGTAGTAGTAATTATAACAGTAATGAACAAAATGATGTGAGAACAAAACCAGAAATGACTCAAGAGTCATGGTCAAACTTCAGCTCAAGAAGCTAAGAGGAGGAAGCATCCTTTCATTAAGATAGTTTCAGAGGGAAAAAAAAGTGTGATTTAGTGCAACTTAAGCCTTGAGGGTTGTTCAGCCTGGGCAAAAATCTTCTTTACCTGTGTGCAAGCACCTCATTTGAACCTTCCACTGCTCTGTTCTGCCTTTGAATGAAAAATGGAAGGACTGTTCCTAGCTCATCTGGTTCTAAAGCTTTGGAAAAACTGTGTATCAGTGCTGGATAACACTTCACCCTTCTGTTTTCTCTGCCAGAGGCTCGAAACCACTTTACAAATTAAAATCATCTTGTGAAAGAAGGGATCAAATCTCGCGTTTCAGAACGCATGGAAAGGGCCCCTGGCTGTGAGTCAAAGGTTGAGGGACATCCCGGCTCCCCTCACTTTGGAGGAAGCTTGGTCCTCGAGAGATACTTTGTCAGGTGTGCACTTTTTTTCTGCAGCAAACCCAGGAATTGGGATTCCTGATTCAAAGCTGTTCGTGCTTCGAATCTCAGTGTTATCCTGGAGATATTGTCAACCTCTGGGGTTTATTTGGCTGCAGCAGCCATAGGTGTCCTTTTCTGTAGGAAATTTCTGTTTTCTGAACCCAATGCAAACTTTACTGATATTCCTGAAAGCCCTCCTTAGACTGATGGTAACAGTAAACTTCCCACCTTGCAATTCCAGGAATAGAGCTGCTGAGGTTTTCCTGTACCAGCTCCAAAGGGCCAAGACAAACCCCAGTGTTGGTGGTTCCTCCAAAATACTTCAGTAAGAATAGGATGTTTCCATCCACCACTGTATATTGACTCTTGCTATGCTTCTGCCCTTAAATCATTTGATGACATCACATTGTTACTTGGAATCCATGTACAAATAAGCTGTATTTCCATTAGGGAACATAAAATGGCCCATTTTGACTCACTCTGCAAACTGTTTATGGGTTACTTGCAGCTTTCAGGATTTTTACAAGAGAACATCCACTGTTCATTTCCTGGCTTGGCTCCAACTGGACATGTTAACTTTGCCTAATTTCCAAGACTTTTGGTGGGAAGGCTTCATAATAGAAGCATGTTTTTTTTCCACCAGGGAACTTAGACCACTTTTTAAAAGTCTATTTTTCCCAGACAAATTAAACCTACTTTTTATGAGCTTCTTCTAAAGGGTAGAACAGTAGCTCGCCTTGTTAGATATTAGTGCTTCTGTTCGGAAGGGTGATCGTGTAACTGGAGGGCCTCAGTATTTTACACTTTCTGGAGTTCATTAACCAGAGGCTTCTGTATTTGAACCTGTAACTTTTGAGCTGGACGAGACCCAGAAAGCGAAATCAATCCCGTCCCGTAGCACAGAACTAATTGTCATCATACCCAAATGTGCAAATATACAAGAACCATAGAGGAACAGAGGCAGGGGGAAAATGAAGGCTTTAGTTTTTGGGGGTTTTATGTTGCTGAAAAGTTTTTATGTGCTTCCTCGCTGACATAAAAATACAAAACTGAAAATATGTTTCCTCTATCAAAATATCTATAGCAAATTGAAGGTGTTTATACACCTACATTCATCTCCTCAACTGCTTTCCACTGAAGTCATGTATTTGGCCACCTATTGGGCTGGGGAGGAGTTTTAGGAGATTTCTCTCCTTGTCAAAGCTTGTAATGTCATCAGATAATTCAAGAAGAGAGGCACCTTTTTCTAGCATGTTTTTCCAGCTCAGGCACGTGAGGAGAAGGCGTCGCTGTGACCCAGCACCTCCTCGCTGCCTTGGAGAAATCAGAGGCTCTCTAAATATTAACTTTAACCCATCCTGGATGAATCTCTCAAGGAATAGGATATCATCTAGTCAGAAGGGACATCTGCATGAGCTGCTGAGGTCCACGAGCCCACTTGTGCTCCACCTCCCTGGTCCTGTCCCCTGAGAGTGAGTTTTTGAAGGGAGTTTTGTGCCTCCAGGGCTCTGAGGTCTCCTGCTCATGCTGGGGACACAAGGGGAAGCTCCAAGCCCCTTTCAGAACCGATTTGCAGAGCACTAACCAATCTCTATCAGAACTTTTTAAACTTCAGATAAAGCCTTCTGTAGTCTTTCAAATTATAGTGAAGAGTGGAATCTCTTTCCAGTGGCAATATTTTAAGTTTAAATGAAGGGTCTCTGTCTAACCTGAGCAGATCCTTTCTAAATAAACACGACTCTATTTAATTCATATACATTTTGAAAACTCCAAGGATGCTTCCAGAGAAGGGTTTGGTTTTTTTTTTTTTTTAAGGTGTTGCCATATGGTTTTAATTTCTTAGAAATATATAGACTAGCTTGTTCCCTGAGAGAGCCGTGCCAAATACAGGATGTCAAGATAGCTGAAAATGTAATTTAACATCTAGTCTTTTCCTATAGCGACTCTTTGCTAATCCAGTGGTAGTGCTTCCAACTGGAAAGCCAAATGAACAGCTAAAGGACTAAATCTAAAATATTTATTATTTACTGGACATGGGAAAAAAAAATATTTTTTTATTTCCTATATTCATTATGCTCATCTGGTATCTAAGAATTTTGACAACCCTTTTAAAACGGTAAACAGCGTTTTCCACCACAGAAATACAGCAGAGCTAGACAAATAAACCACACAGATTTAAGGGCATGAAACATTCATTATATTCTATGAAATATAAAAGATAAAAGCTTAAACCCCAAGATTACTACACGGGCAATGAAAAGCTCTGGTGACACTGCCTTAGTAAAATTAATAAAATACATCATTTAGGGTTTCCAGCCAATGACTTCATGACCACTGCCATTCATGTCCTTCACTCTATCTCTGTTAGATGTTTATTTTTTTTTGACTCAAATACGAGTGTATTGGGTAATTAAAAGTGAATCTTACATTAGGGACCACCACTTGAGCAAAACATTTTCTGTGTAACTATAAACTAAAAAGTGATCCATATATTTGCCATCCCTGCGGTTGGTCCGTTTTCACACTATTATTATTTTGTCTCTGAACTCCTGTGTTTATAAAATAGGGACAGAAACACAGACTAAATATAAATCAAATCGTCTTTGCACCAGAGAAGCTTAAAAAAAAAAAAGAAGCCTGAATTCAGAATATTCCCAAATATCCTCTAAGGTGCCTAAAGGTTTCTCAGACATAAGCTTGAAATACTTTTTCTCCTTGGAAGGGGCTGGGGAGAATTACATGTGTTATAAGGATGATAGAATTGTTTATGGATTAACCTGGTGGTTTATCCTTGTGGGATTATTTAAAGTGGGCATCATGCTTTGAGGCTGGACAGAGGGAAATCTCAACCGTGTGGACAGCAGGGACCATCCCAGGATTTTTTCCCTATGAACCCCAACACTGTTGTAATAATCATAAAACTCTGTCAACTTTATTTCTATGAGAGCCTGTGAGCACTGAGGTCTTGTATGGTGAGTATAGAGCAGCAAAAGAGAAAACCTACTGTGAAAAAAATAGTAAATTTCTATTTTTTTCCAATTTTCCCTTCACTTCCAGCATCTCCTCCCAATTTGCTGGATAAAACCCTGGATTTTCAGAATGATTCTAAAGTCTGACCAGTCTATTGCAATTCACCACATAGTCCAGAAGAGATGTATGGGGTTTTAATTAATATTTTAAGATGTCTAATCCATCATTTTGATGATTTTTTTTCTCTACACAGTTATTTATGCCCCTTGTAGCAAAGACTGTATCAGTAAAACAATTGGATGTAGCATATAGATTTTGGAGCCTGTGTTTGCATTCCAAAAGGCAAGTGTGCTGATTGCCCAGATCAGCACCTATCACAGATTATTGCCTTTAGAGTAAGATGCTAGGAAGGAAAGCTTTGTTTTAAAACGTGATTTTATTTCTCTAAAATTGAGATGTCATCTGTTAATGTCTACAAATTTCCCCAGAACAATAATTTAGTGTTCTGGTTGAATATTTAAAATATATTTAGAATGCTGACCTGTTTTCTGATACACCCACCCAGTGCCCCGAAGGTGAAGTTTTCCCTGCTGTTTATGTGCCATTCCCCTGAGTTCACTGGCATCACTGGCTGGCTCTCAGCTGGGCAAAATGCCCTCTGTATTTGCCACACTTTTTAACTTTAGCTTTGTATCTCAAGCTGGGGGGGATTTTGAGCCATTTTGTTCTGAAAGGGGAGTTGTGAGCACCCATCCTTGTGGGTGCTGACACCAGTCCCACAGCCAGGCACTAGACTCCACACTTATCTCTCCATCTCTATGTGCTGGGTGGGACAAATCCCATGGGAGCCAAAAGCTCCTATTGACCAAAAGCTCCTAAAATGACCCTCCTATGAGTCACATTCCTTAAGGTATTTCTAAACAATCCTCAGGCACCATCATAATGCAGAAATTAACAGAGCTAGAATTCAATATTCAATTTTTATGTTAGCATTTTGCAGTGAAAAAGGCACATGATTTGCAAAACTATGGAAGGAATGGTTTGGAAAACACTTTTCATAAACTATTTCATAAACCATTTAATAAATACCTCATGGGTGTTATCTTTTTACTGCCAGTGTGAAATGGGCACGGGCTGTGTTAGTGCATGAAATTGGGCAGAGTGTCACAGTCTGGTAGTAAAAAACTGACACCAAGCAAACCCCTTCCAATTCTGCCATGCAGAAAAAGATTTAGCAAGTCACTTTGAAGATAAAAAGCAAATTTTATAACGTTCCTTTCTTTTTAATTCATTAGTTAAGGGGTGCATCATTTCATTAATAAATGGGCATGGATGAAAAAGAAATGAAAAAATATTTCCTGCTATGTCTCTACATTTCCCCTGCCTTGCATTCTGCCTGCAAATGCAATCACTGTTATTGGTAATAATTGTATTTGTAAAGTTTGTTTGCTTGTAAGAGATATTTTGCAAAAAGCCTTGGAGAATGCAGTGCTGAAGAGGAGAGGAAAAAGGAAAAGGAAGGAGGAAAAAACTGCAATGTGTGAGCATGTGCATGGACCTATGTGGGTCTAATGCCACCATGGAGCTGTTTGAGCTGTTTTGTTTCAAGTCTCAAGCGTTGCTTGTTCCACAGTGCCCCTGGGAGCAAGGGGGAACACTGCTTGGACTTCTTGCTTATGGTTCCACCAAGCTGTCAGGTACAAGCCTGAAAAATACTTGACATGAATCGTTTGCCTTCAATATCTGGCCACACTTCCACGTTGAGAGGGCAGGATTAAATCTGCAGGGCCAAACTGGGACATGTTGGTAACTTGACCCCGTTTCCCATTTGTTTGTTGGGTTATTGGGGAGAAAGGGGAAGTTTTGTTTCATGCAAATAGATGAATAAATCTGAAGAGGTATTTTCACCACCCTTCTGTTGACTTTGAATCCTACTGTTTATAAAGTATAGTGTCAACAACTTCACTCTCCTGTCTGCTTTTGCAAAAACACCCATCTATTCTGGGACTGTGGGCACAATTTGGGTACAATAGCTTTCCCATTTTGAAACTGGTTTCCTACCAAGTATATATATATACATATGTAGAAGACTTTTTGTGCTTTCAGTACTGTCAACTCAGCCACCACGAGGTGGTTCACAGCCCATCAGCCTGATCCAGAGTGGGGAGAAGTTTTCTGCAGCCAGGGTCAGGGGATGGTGTTGGGATCACAGCTTTGCCCCTGGTTTTGTTCTACATCTCACGACGGATCTGTGGCACAGCGTGCTCTAAAGTAATAAAAGCTAGCAAAGGATTGGAAAAACATTCGTGTAATTATTGAGTCATTCATTGGAGTAAACATGCAATTAATCACAAGCATTAACCAACCCTGCATGTTTGCACAGTCCTATATATATATTGTCTGTGATCTTGTAATGAGTGTAGGAAAATGCAGCCAAAGAAAGTCACCATTCATTGCTGGTTTGCCACTTGCTCTGCATGTTCCCCAGTACCTGGAGTATGTGGGACCTCCAAGACCAGAGCAGCCACTGGGGAACTATTTTTCTAAACTCTCTATAGTGGATTAAAATTTCTATCCCATCTAGTTTGTGATCTAATGCTCGTTGCAGCTCTTGATGCTAACGGAGTTTCATACCCTGTCCTGTGTAGTTTGTAACACCAACTGATGCACCTGAGCCTCACTCTTCCTGATCTCTGTGGCTGTGCTGATGAATATGCTCAACCATTTCATCATGTTCTGGAGGCCAACGGGAGGCAGACAGAATTTTTGCAGCTGATGTTTGAGTCTTCGGCACGCAGCACAACGTGCGGATCCCCAATTTTCTGTTCTTTCTATCCGCCTGGGCTGCTCGTGGCCAAACCCCCATCTCTTCCCTTCTCAGCCTCCTCGGAAAGCAAAACCACGGGAGCAAAACTGAGACAACACTATTTGCATCTTCCTGCAGCCTCCCATGGCGTCCTGCAACTGGAGAGGGGCTGCAGAACATAGAGGTCTTTCTACAAAGCAAAGCCAGCGGAAATCACCGCCACCCTTAATTCGAAACAGAATGAGATAGCCACAGAGCTGGGCCTTGAGAGAGCACACAAAGAAGGCCTTCTCTTGTTCACGGGGTGCTGACAGTATGGGCGAGAGTCCATCCTGTGCAGCTGATGTGAGGAATGGCACATCCTTAAATCTCAACACCTGGGCACAACTCGGGAGACCTCGGGAGCGGCTCGGAAGGAAGGTTTCTACCAGCGACACTGGAGAGATCCCGGGAGGCTTCTGCAGCTGGCTAGGCAAAGAGCTGCTAAAAAATAAAAAAAAGGGGGTTTGAAGTGAACTTTGGGATCTCTAGAAAGGCTCATTTATCAATGTAAACAAAGATTAGCGGTTTCATAAATCTGTTTTCTTTCCTCCTTTTCATCAGGCGTTGTTATTGTGGCTGATGGCTTTCATAACCTGATCAGCTGCTGGGTTAATAGTGCTAAAGATAAGGGAAAAGGCTTTTTTATTATTTCTATTAAACAGTAGCTCAGTTGGGCCCGTGTGTGCTTAACCTTCTTCTTTTTATTCCATTTCAGAGCTGCATCTCTTCTAGGGATGGGTAAATTGCTATGGAAAAAGGACCGGCCAAACCAAACCTCAGCCCAAACACTGACATCAACCCAAACATTTTTGAAGGTCAGTGTTAGTTTGGATAAGTAACCCCTCTGCCCAGTCATAAGTAGGGCTGGTTAGAAAATGGATTTTCCACCTTCTGAAAAAAATTGGGGGATTATCTCTCTGTTTGTAATCCCAGTTTTTTGAATAGCTAAAATTTTTGTACTCTTCTTCCAAAACCAAATCAATTTAAGTAGTGATTTTATTAGCACTGTATCACCTCATTTATAAAAAATATATATTTTTTGGTAAATTTTAACGTAGAGAAGAAGAAGTACCCACAAAATACAGGTAAAGGAGTGGCTGATTTAGTAAATCCACGTGCTCCAATCTAGCTTCAATCCCACTGAAGGGGGAAAAAAAAAATCTCAGATAATTTTAGCTGGAATAAGCTTGACTGTAGCGTTGGTTTCATTTCCATGGTGTGTTTGCTGTAAAAACTAAAGCCAGTTGAGCAGAAAGTGATTCCACTGAGAGAAATGGGTCTGATTTTGTGTGTTTTTATGAGTGTCCTGTTTGTCAGCCTAAAACACAGGGCAGGCTAAGGAAGGTTGACTTTGGGCAAAAGTGAATTGCAGAAAATTGGGTAAGAAAAATATTGGCCTTTTTTTAGCATATTTGAAAGAATAATAATATGAAAGAATGTTCTTCAAGAGGTGTCTTTGCACTCACAAACTGAATACGAGACCAAAATAATCCCGAAGGCAAATTCAGACACTTTCCTGTCTTTTTCCAAAGTGTTAATTTTTTTTTTTTAATTTTATGAGCATTTAATTAGATACTGGAAAAAAAAAAAAAAAGGCAAACAAACGAGACCCCAGCAACTCAATACTGAGCTTTGTGTATAAAGGGAACTTCATGAAATGTGAATCAGGTTAAATAGTTCAATTATTGTCCCTTGCTTACATGTTTGAGGAGTGCAACTGTTTGAAATTGTTTAAGTAGTTAGTAAGGTGATCGTAACATTTACCAGCAAATGACATAAATCCAGAATTAATTATAATGGCTTAAATGGTTAAAAAAGAAAGGGGATCATTGGTCCCATGGTTTATTGTGAACTGTCAGGATAATGGAATTTTAATCAGTCCGTTTATTTTCGGAAGGATTAATTGCATGGCGTGATGCAGAAAATACAGTGACTAACTTTGGAAACTGAGCTGGCTGGGTAATTTTATTAAAGCAGATCAGTTGTAGCATCTTAATTTCCTTAGACATGTTTATGGGGAGCCATTTGTTTTGTCAAGATTCTTTCCTGACTGTTGGAGTTCCTGAAAACGAATGTGTTTTCTTGAGCCCATCGCCCGGGCGTCAGTCCCCGTCCCACCTGCCCTGGTCCTGGTCATGGAATTCAGGAGGTTTCATATGGAAAAGTGCATCTGGGAGCTCCTCAGGGCTGGGGTATGGACATGGCTGAAAATTATCTTGGAGATTTCAGAGAAAGAAAGAGTCATGCCCCAAAAGTGCCTTGATTTCCCAGGATTGTCCAGATTTTAGATAGTCTCTTCCTACAAGTACATTGATTTGGCCCCAGGTTGCACAAGTTGTGACCTCCCTGAATGACTCACGACTAGATAAATAGTTCAAATATTGTGGAAAATAAAAAACCAACAATTTGGGAATGAGAAAACAACTTTTTCTTTCTCTGAAAGAGATGGAGATAAGACACCTGAGCAGATCCCTGAAACATCTTGCAGCTCCACCTTGGTTTTGAGCAAAATACATCGGTCAGGGGGAAAAAAAAAAGCCAAAAAGGAAATAATTTCCCTCAAAAGTGGAAACATTTCAAGTTGACATTGTAAGAGGAAGCTGACACTATAAGATGCAACCCTGACAATGCATGGGAGGTGCTTTGCTGGAAATTTCTTGCAATTTTAATGCAAATACCTTTGAACACTAAAATGTCCCAGACCAAAGAAGAAGCTTCACTTGACAGGAACATAGTTTTTGCTAAGTAATTATTTGCCAGTTGTGCCCATTCTCTCTCTCCATCTTTCTTCAGCACCAGCTTAGAATAAATTCCCATTTTCTTAAGTGTTTAGAGGTGACTGCAGAGGGATCTTCCCCATGTATGTCCAACCCTCCTCTTTGCTGTTCAAACTCTGAAGAGCTGTGAGGTGGCTGTGGTTTTGTAAAATTTCATGTAGCTTATTTGCCTTATAAAATGGAATTTCAGGCACTTTGTATTTTACTTGCACTGGAGCTGAAGGCTGGGAGGTTGCATGTGGAAATTTGGGCTCGTGGCTAATGGTTGTGCCACACCTTCACTTTGTTTTAAGTTACTTTTATAATTAGAGGGAAAGGAGATATTTTAAATTGTTTAATATCAAGGCAGGCTGTCCTTTCTGAAGTTACTTGTGAAGCTATTATTAGGCTGTATTCATCAGCTGGTTTAAATTGAAATTCAATTACATGGTGGAGTTTTACTGGTGTGCTAAAATAAAGGGACACAAAACAAGAAAGAGGTTTACAAGTAGCATCACTTCTCCTTCCTTCTTCCTTGGAAGAGAATGGAAAATGTGATGGTGTACCTGGCAAGTACAAAATATCATAAAACAAAAAAAAACAGAGAAAAACAAAGGTGGCTGTAGTGTCCAGGGGTGGCCCCTGTGTGGTGCCAGCCCAGAGGGGTGGGTTTCACCCCTTACAAACTCAGCTGCTGGATGGGTTTGTAAGGGTTGAACAATCCCTTGGGGTGGGGCAGCTCCTTTAGATCCTGTCCTATACCTGCACTTGGCATAGTTCAGAATTCTGCTCACAGAAGTTGAAAAAAAGAAGATATTTTACCTGATTCTACTATTAAGAATGTATTTTTTTGTTTTCAGCTTGGTGCCCGTGCCACTTCTAGATATGCTGAGAGCTTAAATCACAGCAGGAACACTGTTCAAAGACCTTTAATTGAAAGGTTTATATTCTCTGAGGTGTCCTTATAGAGAATCCAAGTCCCTATGCATTTCCATCTCTAAACAGCATATTCAGCTACACAGTGAAAATGAAGGCAAATTCCTCATCATTTAAGAGAGCTTCAGAACGTGGAATTGCTCTGTTTGAAATAAGCAAAGAGGACAGGATGAGGAGGAAGAAGCCAAGGAGGATGAAGGATTAAGGCTGTACAACATTTAGGTCTTTAACACACCCCCAGTCCACCCTGCATCACGTTGTACCACGGTCTGGGACAGTGCTGCCTGCTATTAATATGAATAGAGCTTTGTCCCATACGTTTGGAGTTTCCTTCTCACCACAAATGTTTTGAAAAGCAATTAAGTTATTTAAAAAGCAGCCAACATGCCTACCAGTTAACAGTAGTTAACATTTAAACTGAATAACTATAACGTGTTATTTTTCTGAAAGATCAGACCTTAATCAATGGATACTGATACTTGCATAACATGAAACTATGCTTTTATTTTATTTATTATTGCTCTGGCATATAAAAAGGTCTCTATCCAGGGTCAAATTATTCTTTGCCCATTTTAAAAGTGAGAGAGAAAGGGTCAAAATTGCAATCTGATCTGAATGGGAAGATTGGCTTTATATACTGGGGATTCCACTGCCATCAGGTCTGAAGTGGTAAAACCAGAACCAGTGATGAACTATCAATACCATTTTTGTTCTTGTGAGCAATGATTCCTTAACACATCCACAGATATCCTCACATGCATATGCATATGGACAGATTTACGTTTGAGGATTTAAACTCTTATCATCCCCAGTATCTGTCTCTGACTTGGGAGGATCTGGATGATCTGGTTGCCATGGTCTCTGTCAAGTCCTGACACTGCCAAGGTGGGTGTTGTTCTGATCCAGCATGGGAACTTCTATCACCTCCATCAGAATTCGTTCCAATTAAGTCACCTTTGCAATATAATTAGCAGAAGCCTGTTTTTTATGGTTCCCCAGAAATCAGGCAGATTGAAATTAATATTAATGAGCTGGTTTAAAGCAAAATCACTTTGTTGTCTAAAAATGTAGCTTTTTAGCAAGATACCATCCTCTGTTATTGCCAGAGAGCAGACTCAAGAAGTTGCACGTCCAGAGCACGTAACCACTGCCACATTTGTCACAAAAGCCAGAGAAAACAGAGCCACGGGGAGCTGGGGTGGCAGGCTGACATTTTCTTCTTCTCTCTCTCTCTCTCTCTTTTTCTAAAATAAAATTATTTGTTTAGTTTGAAAGCCAATCCCCGGCCGGGCTACAGGGAGTGCGCTCGGTGAGCTAAGGCAGGCAGCTGGCACAACCACAATGAGCAGAGCTGCACCCTTCCAAGAGGAAAAAAGGCTCAGATGACAATATAAGTTACTCAAAACAAACAGCGATGAAATGGAGTGGAAGAGAGTTCTCCACTTGAATTACTATAATGTTCCATTTATAGTTTCAGGCTTCTCATAGGCCGGGATTATAAAATGTTGGCTAGCATCTACCAAAAAAAAAAGGAAAGAAAATATTCTCCTGGAGGTAAAGAATCTAGATTATCAAGTGGATTTTTATTTGATATCGATAATAAATCACTACTGGGCTAATTTTATTGCAGCCAGAATGTAAAATACACCCATTAGCAGAGTTGTTTTTAGCTCAGTGTTCTTACACCACCAGGTCCATGGTTGTGATGATCTTCTGGGGGCCCTTCAGTCCATGAGAGTTTGACATTGGTTCAGATTCAAACCAAAATGTTGCTTTAGACCAGAAAACAAACCTTTTTTTTAATAGATATTGATGATGAAATGGGGCATTTTGACACTATTGCAAGTCTGCTTCACCTCAGACCTATTTTGAATGAGGAACCTCACTGCAAACAAGACTCCTGCAAATAGGTTAGAGCTCAGTAAAACAGCATTTTCCCATTGAGAAACACTTTCTTTTGTCTGTCCTCCTTAGTTTTGACCTACTCTACCTTGGGGGGAAGCCTGTGGAGGGAGCTGCAGTGAGCCACAGCTCTGCCAAGCCCTGTCCTCTGGGCCACTGCACAGGGCAGTTGGTGTAAGGAGGCACAGAGCTCCTGGGGTGATCAATTTTTCAACAGAAAAAAAAACACTGGAAAGGTAAATGTTTGAAAGCAGTAGTCATCTGAAGGGAAATGACAAAGTGGCTGCTTGGGTTCAGAACAAAACAAAACACAACTGCCACGTTTTTTATTTTCCTTCGAAATGCTGTCCAAGGGGAAGATGTGGATTGTGTGGTAGCAAAAGAAAATAGAAATCAAAGACAAGGATAAAAAAGAAGGATAAGAAATCATCTGAGAATAGATGATAATAAATGAATAGGGAGGCCACTCTGTCATGAGGAGCTGCTTTAATGTGCTCTCCTCCTGCCTCTGTACAGAAAAGCTTTTTTTGTCAGATATTCTTGACTAAAATCACCTGGAAATATCCTTAGGAGAAGTTCACAGGCTCAGGACTCATTCCCACCATGCAAGAGCCCCATGCAAAGGTCGTGTGCTGGTTCCTGGTGTGACAGCCCCATCCTCACGTGCCCGGGTGCATCAGTGCAGCCCTGGTTCCTCTGCTCCACCTGCAGCATCCAGCCCCTTCCTCTGCTTCTGTGGGCACTGGAAGTGTGTGGTGAAGCCTCTGAAACTCCATGGTTGTGTCTGATGAACTAGAAAAATGGGTAAAAAAAAAATGGGGGCAGGGGGAGTGGTGGACAGAGGTGTGCAGAGATCCCAGCATGAGTCCTGCCTGGGTTGGTGGGTCTGGGATGTGCTGGGAGCAGAGATGAGGGACTGGGAGCAATTTGTTATTGACCCTGTCTCCCCTGTGTTGGACTGCTCCTGCCCCAGGGAAGTTCCAGATGAACATTCATCCATGTGCATGTACCCAGCCCTGGTGCAGCACTCACAGAGACCCCACAAAAATCCCTCCATTCATCTGACAGATTTTGGATCTGACCCTTTGGATGGGGAACCACAGAGGCACATGCAGTGCAGTGTCATCCTTCTCTTGGCTGGAGAGGGGTGCAAGACAGGAGAGAAGAGAGAAAAAAAGCACGTGCCAAATATCTACTTAAAGCCTGCAAACCAGCTAGATGGAGAAGACCAATTAAAGCAACAGAAAGAGCCTCCCCTGCTTGCTTTGGCTGCTGGGAGGGTTGTTCCCCAAGCTTGGTAGCACTTGGAAATGATGCATCCCCTTCCTGCAGCCTGACAAGCAGTTCATCTCTGCCAGATAAACAGCGTGGCTCCTCTTCTGGAAACCCCAGCATTAAAGGAGGAGAAAGAGGCAGATGAGCCAGAGGGCAGCTCCGCTCGGTGGCCGGCGGCTGGTGGGAGCCATCCCCTCCTTGTTCTGGGGTCTTTGGCGGCGCTGCCAGTCCCAGGGCCCCCAGCAGGGCCCGGGAGGGGCTGAATTTTCCTCCCCGTGTGCAATTTGTGGTTTTTCTCTCTTTGGCCACGTTCCCCACGGTGCCTGCAGTTACCTGCGGAAACCGAGCAGCACCGGTCTAGGCAGGCGGCTGTCTCCACACTCCCTGTGTAGACAAGTGGAGCCAGAGGGCTGATCCCCGGGCCCCAGCACACAGCCTTCCTTTCAGCACCTTCCCCTTACACAAAGACTAACTTATCCCACCTTTTTTTCCCCCCCCCCTCTCTCTCTCCCTCTGTCTCTGCTCCCCGTAGCCCTCGCAATGAAAAGCCCTCCACGCGCAGGCTAATAAAAAGTCCTGTGCCACCTCCTCTCCCCCTCCCTTCCCACCCAGAGCAGTGCTGCCAAAAAGGGGGGAAAAAAGAGAAAAAAAAAAAATAAAAAAGGAGAATGCAGGCTGGGGGGAGTTAAACCTGGAACTCATTTAGCAAAAGGGACTTGAGTTAACAAGAAAGTTACCCATCATGAACTGCCGGTAACACCTCGCGTGATCCTAAATCCATTACCCAGAGACTTAGCCCTGGCTGAGTTTGATTTTATGAACTGTGAGGCTGCTCTGTTGAAAGTCTGCAAATTGGACATAAATTGGGCTGCAGAAGGCTGGGGAACTGAGAGGGTCAGGTTTTTCCTTGCTCTGGTGACGTAACAGGCTTTGGCCGCCGACTCGGAGAAGAAGCTGTTGGTGAGACAGTGGCTGGACTCTGAAAACTCAGGAGACCTCCAGCCTGAAATATTTGGCATCCTACAGCATCACCTGTATGAGGGTGGGCAAGCTGCTGCACTTGCTGTGCCTCAAACCCTCCCTTTGTGTATCTGGTGAGCTCCCACTCCCCTACCTGTGTGCTGTCTTCATCACCTCATTGAGTTTATTTTTTTCCATTGTAATTAGTCTCCAAAATCCTTTCAAACCATAGGAGCTTCTAACTGAGTCTCAGGTAATCTTATTTATGCAAAACCAGGTGGTGAGGTGGGGTACCACAGGAGGCAGGTGAATTTTGGTGGGATGGAGAGCAGGTTTCAGGCAATTAGAGGCACAGGCTCAAGAGACAGGCCAGTCCTGATGTCACCTCACTTTGCATCATCTGTGTTATTCCTGAAATTTAGAGTTTTGGTAGATTTTTGGTTCGTTATTCTGATTTTGCTGTTGTAGAGAACTCTCAGGGTTCTTATATGCGTGTGCTGGTGATGGTGCTGTGTGCTGGAGGTAGCCTAAGGAAAGTAAAGATGGGCTTAGAAGCAAAATGTAGCTCTGCCTTGAAGAGGTCTGTTCCCAAGCAGAATTTCAGTGGCCATCACATGCCAAAGGGCACTGGCCTGGCTGCAGCAGGAGGCAAAGGGTGCTTGGTGCTTGCCCTGGTTACTGGGACAGCAAACACCCCCCTGTGCCCTTCCCACCCCCAGGCTGCTGCTGGATTGTCCTTTGCCTCCCCTGGGTTTGGACTGGAAAGAATTTACCCCCAGGCAGTAGGTGCAATGAGCATCAACTTTTGTTAACTGTAGCAGGAGAAATACTTTTTACACATGATGTTGTAGGAAAATTTGATTTTTCAGCTCAATGGTTGATTTTTATTATTATTATTATGACTTGGCTTAAATTGAAGCAAATGCCTTTGGATTCCTTAGTGGGATGGAAGGTGGAGACAGGAGTCAGGAAAAAAATCCTTTGTTTTTCTCTGGCTGAACCTTTCTTTTTACCATTGACGTTTTAAAATGTAGGCAAATTTTCAAGCAGAGATTTTTACCAATGAAAAATCATGATGCTTTCTTTTAGGAAATCATTCTATTGAAGGAAGAGCACTGCAAAACTGCATTTTTCAATCCAATAAACTATTTCTCAAACCCAGTTTGGTGTTAAAGCTTCAGGACGATTGAGGAAAGACCCGTGCTTGCAAAGCAATGAAATAATTTGATTTCTTTCTAACTAAAAACTACTTTTTGTGTTTAAATGAAACACATGTTCAGATGCTTTTCTCTGTGGAGAAGCATACCCACCACATCTGAGCACAGACCTCTGAAAATCTGATTGAAAAGATGAGTTAACAAAATTCTGCAAGCTGCCTTTCCCTCTCTTGAGCCATGAAGTGCTGCTTGGTGCCAATTTTGGGTAGTTTTTTGGCCCCTTCCCTGTTATTTGATAAGTCAAGGTAACGCTGTGAAACACGTGGCTAATTTTACCAGCAAGGTGGCAACAATTCCGTATGTGATATGTGAGGGCAAAGCACAGGCAGCTCATTTGGGTAATTTCTTAGCCTTCTGGCTTCTGCAGTGTTTCTTTAGGGGGCACTGAATATGAGTGATTGAGTGAGAGAGAGCACGACAGAATTAGCACACACTGGATCTTTTGACCAAGGGGGGAAAAAAAAACCCACCCAAAACAAAACAGTCGAATGTTGGTCTAGGGGCACGTTCCCTTAGGATTTGGGAAAGAAAAACACCAACCCACATTAGTGTTTGGTGCACCTCGAGCAGAGCAGCGCCTTCAATTAAAATCCCTTTCAACAAAATAAAAAGACACTTCATCTTGGATCAAAAATAAGGACAAAGTAGCAGCAGCACCACCCAGCCCCAGCTGCGGTGGCATTTCCAGGGCAAAGGCAACTTGCTGATGCTGGACCATGAAATGTGCTCCTAAGAAGCCACTGGCAACTCCCTCCTTGGGCTTCCAGTGCTGCACTTCTCAAGGAAAGCTCACCCAGATGCCTCCTCAAAGTCATCACCCCAGGGTGCCATGGGGAATTTTCCAGGTGGTCCATGCAAAGGGTGTGTTCATGTTTGCCATGTAACCTAAACAGAGGTAAAATTGCTCTGCCCTTTTGCTGGCTTTCCCTTTTCTTTCTTTTTCCCTTTTTTTAAAATTCATTCTTGTTTCTAAATCAATGCGTTCCGCTGTCTGTCTGGAAAATTCCTCTTTTTTTTCTGTAACATGCCAAGTACAAGGAGAAATGATACCTGATTTTAACACCAGAATGTCTGTCTTACAAACATCCATAACATGATCTGGTTGCTGCGCTGGGAAAACTCAAGCCCTGATTTTCATCTCAGCCTTTCCCTTTGCACCTGCCCTTCTGTGAGCTCATGTAGAATTATCTAAGCTATCCAGGGATATCCAATTACTGAGCTGTCCTTCAAGGGGTTGAAGTTCCCAAGCTGTGGTTTCTCTGCAGTGATAGTGGGAACATCTCCATCACTGTTGGGTCAGCTCGCCACCTTTCTCCACCACCTTCCTGGACAACATGCTCTCCATACTCCTGGCTTGAGGTGGTCACGTTGCCTGGGTGGCTTTCAACCCCAGCAAGCCTACACAGACCCCTGAGACAGGATTATCAGGTGTTAGGGTCAGTCAGACCCAAACACAGTACTTTTGGGTTGCAGGTCTAGCTTTAGTCCACAGAGTTCCTCTCTGAGCTGCTAAACTCTTCACTGAATCCATCCCCAAATGTTTTCCTTATTCTGTGCAATACAGCCTGTGGGCTTTTGGGGCTTAACTTCCAGTAAGCATCTATGGTTCCTGCTTTCCTGAAGCCACACAGATCATCTCTAGACGTGGCTCCACTGATCTCTGGAGCTTGTGATGGAGCTCAGAGGTGAATCACCACCATGCAGCCTCGCTGCTCCAAGCTGGGTGCTTTATTTTCAGGAGGGTGAACCCTGCTTCTCCCCAGCTCCACAGCCAGGGTCCTCCTCACACGCAGGCTGGAATTCCTGACTCACTACCAGGAGGGCATAAAAAAGTATTTAAAGATAATTTATTCTTGCCGAGCAACAATAGCAATAGTTAATCTCTTATATTAAAACCTTTAATGACTTCAGGGACTTATGAAACTATCGGAGCCTGTTTAATGAGTGCCTGCTCTGGCCCTCACTTTTCAAAACTTAAATCTTTTAAGAGCGCAGAAAAGAAATTCACAACAATTTTGGGGGCGACTGTACTAAAATTTATGGAGCTGTTTGGTTTCCAGGACTCCTGTTCCTGCTGGGCAAGGCTCTGATGATCTATTACAGCAACATGTCATCAGGGCAATGGAGCTTCATGATGCATTACAGCAATAAGTCGTTTGTAATACATCATCCCAGCAGCTGCTGCCCCAGATTGGGAGTCTCAAACAAAAATTAGGCCAGCAATTCAATGCTCACCAAAGATGCTTTCTTCCTTTCTCTCTTTCCTTCCCTTTCTCCAGGTCCTTCTCTCCCTGCTGCCCATCTCACCCTGCCAATAGTAATTTGCTGGTAATTTATTCATTCTGGCTCTCCCATGAAAATTCCTTTCTGGTGGAACCAATCGAGGACAATGCTCTGCACCCCAGGAACGCACCGTGAGGAAGATGAGGGTGACTGCCATGAATTAGATGTGTAATCCCTTCAGACTGGCAGCCCAGGTCTGACAGGGACTGGCACCAGATGTGTGAGGGGAGACAGCTCTCGAGGGCAAGTCGTAGGGTGCAGGACAACGTAGGTCCTATTTCACTGTTAGCTAATTAAGAGTTAATAGCTCCCCTTCAGTTGTGCCCTGGTTTCAGTTCTCATATTTTTGTTCTTTTAGCAATATTAACAATTGTCACTAATCCCTGGAAATATCCAAAATAACTTAATAAACTGGGGTAAGCTCTCAGATAACGTAATGTGGCATCTCAGGACTCCTTAGGAAAAGGCTCCATCACCTTTCCCAAGTTTACTTGAACACAGAACAGGTCCTGGTGCCAGAGCACAGGCTAGGGAATGAGTTACTGGAAGTGCCCAGGTAGCAGTGGCAGCCTGGTGGCATCCTGAGCCCCATAATCTTGCAGTTTCCTGGCCAAGCTTTCCCCATCTATCGTGCTTCACTTGGCCTTCAACACATGTGGCAAACAGACCTCTGGAAACTCATCGAATACACTGAAACCCCTTTATTTTTCAGCCTTGAAAACCCATTTCACTCTGTTCCTCTTCTGCTGTTTTCTTTAGAGGGGGAGGGCCCAGGTGAAATGTTTCAGACCTGACTCTGGTGCTGGGGCTTGGCAGCACAGCCAGGGTGATGGTTCAGTGCCCGACAGCAGGAAGGACCAATGGGGACCAGATGTACCCCTGATGGGGTGCCTGGGTCTCAGAGCTGGGCTTAGGGCTTTGCTCTAGAGCTATCTGCTCTTCTCTCCAGTGGAGGATGGCTCAGGAGATAACAAACATTCAGTGGGGACCCACTGGAGGTACTGTCCATCTGCAGACACTGCAGAGTTTCATGTGTTTTGAGGGACTGTTTTGATTTTTTTTAATGTATTTTTTTTAAGTACTCCTTCAGCATCTAATGCCCCACACTTATTAAATCACCCAGCACAGGGGAAAGAAGGAGAGGAAAATCCCATCCATGGTTTGTTACAATGCATGAGGCATAACCAAGTGCTTCAAATCCCTGAGGGGATTACCTCGAAATCACCAGGCCACCTGGAGTTTCATTATGCCTCTTACAAACAGGCTTTTAGCAAGAAGGATGAGGTGGGGGGGGAGAAGGGGGTCTTCTAGTTAAGCACTGAAAAGAGATAAAGTTCAGAGAGGCAAACAATGACTTCCATGGGCTCAGCCAAGTCAGCTGAGCCCAGGCACTGGAAAGGATTAAGCAGAGTGAAAAATGTCAGCTTACAACAAAATCTTCAGCCAAGTGTCCAAGCCACAGAGCCCAGCAGAGACCAGAGTTAGTCACTCCCCAGTCATGTACCACTTCTCCCCTCGCTTGGTCTGTGAGTCAAGAGTTGGTGCTTGAATCCAAGTCATCTTTGCCATACCTGTGTCACGAGCTGCTCCTCGGCCCCTGAGGCCCATCTGGAGGAGAGCCCCTCTCTTGCTCCCATCAGTTTTTGGCCCATTGGTGACCCCACACATCCTCCTCTGCCACATTGTGTGTTTTTAGTTCATTACTTAGGACATATGTCTGCAGAAGCACTTTGCATCCTTAGAGCAGCCTTGACCAGGATGGAGGAGCATGTTGCTTTAGTCTTTCTGAAGGTTCTAGGTCAAATATTTCTTTTCTTGGATATCCTACTGATACCCAAGTGTTTTATTCTGCTTTTTTCCTAGAGAAGAACTAAATTCCCAAAAAAAGCTCTGCTATGAATGGGACACAAAAACCCTGCTAAACAAACAGCAGAGCGGCTCCTTCACTGGAGGCCCTCACAGCAAGGAGCTGGAGAACTTTCTACCCACAGCTCCTGGGGACCTGTTTTTAAAATAGTGCATGTAACGTGTGGTCACAAGGACCTTTTATAGCTCTGCTGTCCTGTGCAGCGGGGAGCCGAGGTTCCTGGAGCTGCTTAATGAGGAGCTTAGTCACCACAGAATGCTTCCTGCAGGATTGTTTGCTGTGATATACTGAGCTATGAAAGGGCACGTTTGGAGTCCTTAATTCATTTTTATTCCATCAAACGTGTAGAGGACTCCATTAAATGTATTCGGGGACTCCATTAAACGTGCTGGAGTTTGGACAATCAAATGTTGTCAGGTTTTGATTGGACACCTCAAGGCACATCTCACTAGGATTGCAGTCAGGTAGATTGGTGCAACATCTACAATTGGGTATGAAAATGGAGCTGGTCACCTGCACACAACTGATTGCACATGAAATTATGCTCATTAAGGAAGATAAATCAGCTCCTCTGAAGTGGGCAGGATTCCTCTGCTCCTTTTAGAGGGGCCCAGGATTTCAAGAGTGCCATGGTGGAAGTTGTTCTTTTTATCTGTAAGAGGTCTTCCCAAAATCGAACTCCTTGAATTCAAAATGATATCAATTCTTCTAGTCTGAGACTCCCAAAGTGCCTCGGTTGCTTAAGTGATGCAAAATACATTTTTATTATTAGGTATTAAATACATAATTTATTCAGTCATGCTCTAAAAAAAATTAACATAAATCTTTAGAGGAAAAAGTGAATACATTGAACCTCCTCCCCCTTGAACTCCTGCAGCACCTCTCCATTCATTACTCTTTCACAGAAACACATAGTTTTAGGACTCTTAGAAGAACAGAAGGGATTTTTTTTTTTGGTAATGTTTTGCAAAATTGCAAGAAGGAATCAGCAGGTAAAATCTTCTGGCCTACATTAAGAAAACAAATAACTGGCTACAAGGATTGTCCCGAGCGTCACTTTTGATTAGAGTTAATCCTAGGTGGGGAAAGAATGGATGACACATCTGTAAGATATGCTGGCACTATGCTCAGGCTTTGCAAGAATAATTCAGGGTTTCCAGTTTAGGACTTTCTCAGTAGGAATCTGTTCTGTATTAGACTTAAAAATACGACTTAGAAATAGGTACACCACTTTTTCTCTACTCTTTTAAATAACCTGCCACTTTCACAAGTTATTGGCTTGCAGAGCTAGACAAGAAATCCCAAAAGGATAAAAGGGATTGCATGTGATATCTTCAGCTAGAATATGACAGCAAGATTATGCAGGTGAAAAACTGCCCAGAAGCTGAGGATCTAGAGCTGGAGAGGGCATTTCTCCTCTCTTTGGATTGTTCCTTCATAGCCAGTGGGGATTTTTATTCCCCTGTACTTTTAGTAGCGTTGGTTGAAGTGGGATTCCTGAGCAGCACCCTGGGAATGCTGGAGTCCTGTTCTGCCTTTAATCTGCACCATTTCACCTCCTTGGAAGTGAGTGTCAGAAGCGTGAAACAGCACAAACTCCTCCGTGCTGACTAATTCCTGTTCCACAGGCAGGGGACTGAGGCCAGGCAGGAGTTTAGGAATTCAAATTTAGGGAACCCTAAGGTGACGAGATTATTCTTTTTCCTCCATCTCAACCTTTATCGTGTTATTGAGGAGAAAACCCATCAAATGCCTTTCTTGTGGGGACTGGAATTAATATCCCCCATCACCAGCTTTCAACTGGATGCCAATTTGAAACTGTTAGGGGAAAAAAAAAAAAAACAACCCTAACCTAAAAATCTACTTAGGCATTTGTTCTGTCACTCTGTTAAAAAAGAACAGCTGAACAAATTATCAACATTTTGTGAGGATTAGGAAAATTGATACAGGCTGACTCACTGCATGCCTCTATAACCCAAAGTCATGCTAAAACCCAGGAAATGAGACTGGGGCTGGAAAGGCTGAGAGAATTATTGTATTATTGTAGCATCCTATAATGCCAGATTATTGGACTCAGTTTTCCACTGCCTATTTACGCCCTTGTAAATGTTAGAACGTTCTTGCTCCAACCTGATCACCATTTCTTCTTGTGGTGCTTTGATGTTTCCCTCCAAGAGCTTCGTTCCTCTACCAAGGCACAGCTCTCATGAAATAATTAACTCAATTTAAGCTGCATATGCTAAATATCAGAAATGGATTAAAAAATAAACCATCATTACAGATGAAGTGTTATTAAACTGTATGTAATACAAAGCAATGGATAATAAGAACTTTTAGCCCTGTCAGGAGATGTAGGGGCTAGTAAATGTGATCTTTGCATTGAAGAACTTCAAGGATGGAGGAAAAAAATTCAAAATATATGCAAAAAATATATATTAGCACTAAGGAGGGAGCAGGTATTGTCCATATATTTACATCTGGAGGAATGAAAAAGTGTGAATTCCCCACTGTCACTGTTAACTTGTAGCATCTGATGGGATGTTGAGGGAGAAGTTCTTCCCCATGAGAGTGGTGAGACCCTGGAATGGGTTGCCCAGGGAGGGGGCTGAGGCCCCATCCCTGGGGGTCTTTAAGGCCAGGCTGGAGGAGGCTCTGGGCCGCCTGATCTAGTGGGAGGTGTCCCTGCTCATGGCAGAGGGGTTGGAACTGGGGGATCCTTGTGGTCCCTTCCAACCCTGACAGATTCTGATTCTGTTTTAGCAGAGGACTTAGTAGTGTTGGCTTGATGGTTGGACTTGATGATCTTGGAGGTCTCTTCCAACCTAAAGGATTCTGTGATTCTATGTTATTTCTGTTCGTATCTCGTGCAAAGTAGAGAATTCTGCCCAGAGTTTTCTTTCTGTGTATATGCCTAGACTAGAAGAGACACAGCAGCCTTCAGGAGGCTTCTTCCTGGTGACAGGGTTGTGTTCAGTCCACAAAGCTGCTGGAGAAATCTCCCCTCAATGCTAATTCTCAGTATTAGAGACATTAGGGAGGAATCTGAGCTGCAGAGGTCACTTGGGAGGCTGTGAATCCTGCCAGCTCTTTTTCCATCTGGGATTTTTCACCCAGCTCCCTAAAACCTCAGCCTGCCTTCGCCTTGTGGGTGGAAGGAGCAGACTCCTCATCCCTGCCCTGTTCCCTGAGGCCAGGACTTTCATTTTACCCCCAGTGCTGGTGAATAATCGATAAAACCGTGCTACATCTTGCTGGGACAGAGGAAGCTCAGTGCAGGCAGGCTGCAATCGGCTGTTTCCCTGCCTTTGATCCTCCAGGAGCCCCCGGGCATCCCCCAGACCCCTCAGCCAGTGACTCCACCAATTCCTTTGTGGCCATTGTGCATGGGGAAGGGATCACCTGTCAAAGTGAATGGCTGCAACCTTTCCCTGGCCATGGGAGGCCTTTTGATGCAGGGGGTGTTGATAATTAGGGCCTAATTGAGTGATTAACAGCCCCAGCAGCTCTCTAAGGCTCTGTGAGGAGCATGGGCAGTTTTTTTCCTCCAGGTCCAAGCGTCTGGAGATGCTTTTTTTCCAGCTCCACCAGGGTCATTGGCCATGGGCTCTTTCTCAGGTCGGGCTGCACAGAATCTTCATCAGAAACATGCAGAGCCAGCAAAAAATCACAGAAGGTGATTACATTTTCTCCTGAGTGCTATAATCACTTGCTCTAAACCTCTATTGATAGTAACTGTTGCAGGAATAGGCTCCCATTTGCCAAGACACATGGTCTCTGCAGGCAATGAAAACCTGTCTAGATAGACTGAACTTAATTAACTGAGTTTGAAGAGCCTATTAAGGCAATATTAAAAGAAGCCTATCTCAGCAGGCCCTCACAGTGGGGACACGCAGCAGAGCTTTCAATTTAAGACTTATTGCAGAGATCTCCTGCTGCCCAGCTCCGTGGTCTGCCTGGGAGCTGTTTAATAGATGGCTTGGGAGCAGGGTAAAAGGGCTTACAAAGAGAGCTGGGTAAGTGCTGGGTATATCAAAGGAAATCACCCTCTAATATGTTATATGCTCACTTTGTGGATGGGAGGGGAAGGTGTATGAATGGGGAGGCTGAATGAAATAAATGACAGCGTGGATATAATTTAAAAATTCTCAACAGGACTTGGGGAATCCAAAGATAAGCTTTTCCTGGATAACTCTGGCGTGCTGCAGTCCAGTAGCATGCAGGTCCTTGCTAAAAAGTGCAAATTTCATGCACAAAAGCAAAGAAATCCTTCCTGCATCTCCTAGCTGCCTTTCCTCTTCCTCCCTCCAACAGGAATTGGTGACTAGTTTTGGATCCTTTTTTGCTTCTCAAGGAAAGTGAGTGTTGTCCCCAGTCTGAATGTCATTAGTGGGTTGTGTTCCTTGCTGCAGGAGAGTACAACAAAGGTAGAAAGCTGTCTGCTGCCTGACTGATGAATAAGGAACTTTGTCCTGCAAACAGAAGCACTCTTTATTATAAGCTGCTGAATTGCAAAACTACAGTAAAAATAACAAAAAAAAAAGCTAAAACGTGTTGACTTTGCCTCAGTACAACCTGCAAATCGAATGCTACAAAGGTTTAAATGTAATAACATTGCTAACAATAATTCCTACTTTTTTATAGAGCATTTCCTCAATTTAGAGGGCTGCCCAACCAGTATGTGCAACCCTGTGAGAACAGTATTTGCATGAATTTGAATGGTATGGAGTGGAAGTGAGTGTGACTTAAAACCTTTAGACCCAGGGGAATGCTGCTGGCCAACCCAAAGCCCAGCTCTCAATATCAGTGGAAGAGATTCAAGTGTTTATTGAGATGGGAAGCTCAATTTTAGTTCTGATGGTTGTAGAAAGAAGCTTGAAAATACGACCTGAGTCAAGGCAATTAATAAGGGGATGAGAGGGGAAACTTCATATTGCTCTGATATAAAATTCCAGGGCTTTGAACTGAAATAAATGGTAAGTTTGGGGGATTGGTGTAGTAATGTAAGACTTCTATCTCCACCTGAGGCTGAATAGTCCAACCCATCCACTGGTAGGGTTTGAGTTATGTTCACTAAGGCATCTGCCATGAGACTGCTCAGGACATGTACTGAACCTGAAAGATGTGGCTCATCTTTGAGTGGGGATCCTGTAAGAAAAGTCTAAGAAGTACTATTCTCTTCAGAAACTTGAAAAACTAATTCTTATAATTCACTGAATTCCTATTTGGATGGGGATAATGGAGGGTAACTTCTTCAGCCCCATCACCCACTACAGTTCCTCAGTTCTTGCTGGAGCAGCAGCTGCCTGGGCAGCAAGAAGAAACTTCCCCTGTTTGCCCTGCAAATAAGAGGAAAGAAATTCAGCTTCCCAGATTGGGTTTCTTAGGCTGGCAAATAATTTTTGTATTCTGCATGAGAGGGAAATAAAAAAGCACTCTTCATGGGCCAAACTCTGCCACTTTTGATTGTGAGGCATTTAAGAATGCCAAGGGGATGGGGCTTCCTTGGGGGAAGCTGTGGTGAGAGCAACACCAGCCAAAAGCTGCACAGCCTGGCTTGATGGAGAGCAAGCACTTCCAGAGTGCCCTAACACTTATCTCCCCAATTAGAACAACCCCCAAATTGCTATTTGCATGAACAATGTACCGTGCGGGTGTTTACACTGCAGTTGTTCCTAATGTTTTATTTTTATATAAAATAACAAAGAGCTCTAAAGCCCAGAATCCTCAGTCAGTTGGAGTAGCTGAATTAAAAATAGAAGATCCTACTGAAGAATGTCTGTTCAGTGCAGCTGAAGTATAATTGTGTGTGGCTTCAGTTTGTTTGGCCTAGGAAAACCTGGTGTAACTTGAGAATTCATTACGAGAGAAGTACAGGACTCCTGCCATCTTCTAACAGCCTTCTTACAGCTCTAAAAGCCAAATTTACAAGGATAGTCTTAAAGAAATGACAGGAAAATCTGAGAAGATAATGAAACCAGACAGGGAAATTAATAGAAGTCTTGAGTTCTCTAATCCATGGTGATTAATATCTTTTAGTTCCATGATCCTTGGTTTCCACTGGAATTGATAAACTACCCAACGTGGCTTCTCTGCTTTAAATCAATAATAAAAAAAATCTTAGTTGGCCTTGCTGGCCTATCTGTCATCTGGTTTCTAGCTGAAGGTTAGACATAATACTTATTAGCTGCAGCAGCATGATAGACTCTTTTTTTCCAGTTGTTTTTGAATTTATTTTTCATTTTAAATCTGTTACGCCCAGAACAAGATGGTGAGACCAACATTTGAGATGCTCATCCTTTTCAGCACGTTGCCAAAGCCAAGAGGTTTCATGATGTCTTGCCAAATTTTTTAAGAATATCCACCCCTTAAGTATCAGTTGTCTTTAAGGTGTCTTGGGTTGGACACCACCAGTTAGTTGCTGCTTTAGAAAGTCTTGGCTGGCTGATGGAGTTCAGGCAGCTTGTGCAAACCATGCACGTTGCTGGGTTCTCTTCTAGCAGATGTGGAAACTGAGGCTGGGGAGTCCTCTTCAGATGAGACCTGACCTCTTCTAGGTACAAATGCACTGATGAAGATGCTCCTGGGCACCGTCTCCATGCTGGCCCTCATCATCCCCAGCACAGCTCCTTGTGTGAGCATTCCCCAGCCTCTTCCAGCAAAAATGCCCCTGAAAATGAGCCCAAACTGTAACTGTTGGCAGAGGAAGAAGGAGGCAGCTGGGGGAAGTGATCCATTCCCTGGCACATAGGGATCTGGAAGGGGATGTCTGTCTGCAGCCATCATCTGCTGGGGCTGACCAAAGGATCACAGGGCAAACCCTCCCCCTTGTTTGTCTTCTGCAGTGCAAGAGGTTCAGCAATGAAATTATTTGCAGGAATGAAAAGGGTTTTACATAAAAGCAAAGTTTGCCTTCTTACTCCCAAAGGATCCTAACCCTGTGGTTTTAAAATGAAGTGGATAACAGATTGGTCAGATTTTTGATATTCAGCACAGCCTCTGTCACCCAGGGCTGAAGGAGGTGCAGGGAGATGTGGTAGGAAGCCTTCCAGGGATAAGCCAAGGTCAGAGTCACTTGCAGGTGTTTAGTGACCAACAACTGACTGCTAAACTGGGCTGGGTGAGTAGCAGCAGGGCAGGTAGGGCAGGGAAAGGCAGGGCTGAGCCAGGGAGAGGCCAGGAGGAGCCCTGCTCAGCTGGGTGATGGGTTTTGTGTCTCCTCGACAATATTTTCAGGATTTCTGCTAATCCTGAGCTAGGAAAGTTAGATAAAAAAATGAAAGCAAGCATATAGAGCAGTAGAACTGATGTCTGCAGCCATGCATCCCTTGGCAGAAGAAAGGGAGAGGCTTAGGGGGTGTTTGATTGCAATGCTGTCCACACAAAACCTCAGGGCTGACCCCTCTACCAAGCATCATTTCTTGGCACCTTCTCTTTTGGGTTTTTGCAGTGACCAGACAACCTAGTCTGAGATTAGCAGGGCCCAAAAGGTTCCTAGGATTAGATTATTTGGGAAGCCCTCCCCTTCTAGAGGTTCTGGCTTGTTTATGTTCTCAGAGGACAGAATCAGTTGGGTTTTTTTACCAATGTTATTCATTTCTTTCCACTCTGACATCTGCAGCACTGGATAATAAACATTATTTCTTCGTTCATGCTAAATAGGAATGGACTTTACTGTGGGCTTTACTACAAGTCCATCCCTTTTGCTGTTTTAAAAAAAGAAGTTAGAGAACTTGTGGGAAAACCAAGTAGGGAAAATGGAAATGATGGATGTCACACTGCTGCTTAGCTGTAAAACGACAAAAAAATTCCAAGCCTGAAACAATTTCAATGTGCTGCATTGCAAGTGGAATTCTCTGATCTTTCAGACTTCTAGTTTGCTACAGGAATTATTATTGGTGAGTTGTCTTTGGGTAGAAGTATTTCCAGACCTGAAACACACTCTGATTCTTTTGCTGTGAACATTATTTACCATAAACAGACCTTTCCCTTGCTTTAACCTTCTGCTTTAACCATTGCGAGCTGGGTTTCTGCTTCAATTCTCACTTTTAAACGTGCTGCCTCCTTCTTTGAGGAAAAAAACCCACCCCACCAAACCCCAAACTGACTGTGCCTTCCTGTGTTTTCGCTCCACGCTCCCATCCTCCATTTAGCTGCAGTCTGTTTTCCTTCACACTTCCTTGACATCACGGAAATTCAATCGATGCCAATAATTTCGGGTGGTATATGGGGGAGCTGTAGGTGTTTCTGCTGTTGGAGCATTAGATGGTTTTCCCAGCTCAGCTCTCAGAGGCAGCACTGCAGCAAACCCGGCGTGTCTGCCAGCTCCTCTGCCCCCTCCCCCAGTTACCAAACCATCCCCAAACTCCCATCTCGTGGAGCTGGCACGGCTTAACACTGCTCTTGCTTCTTGGAGGGCTGTGACTCATTAATATTTCGCTCTCTTTTCTGTAGTAATTATTCCTTCCAGGTCCCTTCACAGGAGGAGAACTTGCTAGTTTGGAAAAAGAACGTGTTGTGATGAGCTCTTGTGCAAATAAGCCCATAATTCAGACGTATGTTGGGTTTATTTTTTAACATGGTGGGGTTTTTTTTTGTCAGGGAATGTGCAGCTCGACCTTGCACTCAACGAGAAGATGTTTATCCAAAAAGTTAATGCAGATGAGTAATCTGGGATGCTCCTGCCAGTTCTGGGGTGGTGGGATTCCCGTAAACAGCCAGAGACTTTGAAATTATGGGGTTTACTTTATGTCACACTCCAACCACTAAACCAACACACCACCATGGAGCTCGTCCCTGCTAAACCAAACAGAGATTAAGCCATGGAAACTCAGGCTGAGGTATCATTTTGGGGGGTTTTCTGTTCAGCATCACGTCCTCTTTCATTCACTCTGTCTTGAGGCAGGCAGTGGAGTGTCACTGGTGTAGTATGGTGGTTTGTTACACTAGCAAAGCTGTCCTGGGTCTGTGTAACACCTGGAGACATGGAAATGCAGAAGACATAATCAAAGGTGTGAAAAATGAGTGGGAGTTGATCTTGGTGCTGTTTGTGTGCATAAATTCCCTCTTGATACCTGTCCCTGGTTATTCCTTATCTTCCTGCTTCCAGTTCCATCCCCTCCTCCTGAAATCTCTCTGAGAGACCAGGTACTGAGCTGGTGGGATCACTGCTCTGAGCCTACACAATGACTTCAATGTTCACCCTTTTTTATGTGTTTGTTATCAATTATCAGTACTGCCAGAAAGTCGCTCTGAAAACTTGATTGAAGGAAACCATCTTCATTTGTTGCAGGATATACTGAACGTGTCCAATAAATATTTTCCCTTCTAATTTTCCAGTTGGTCCTGAAAAGCTCAGTTCTGCCCAGTTGTTAGTGCTAATCGTGGATATGGACTTGATATGGGAACTGTATCAATAAGACTCTTGCAGATTTTTTGGTGGATGTTATGCAGCTCAAATACTCTTGGATAATTGCTCAATATTAATACCATGTGGAGCTATTAGACTGAAGTATCCAAGAAATAACAAGAATAATATGCATCACATGTTAAGGACATTACATAATCATTCTATTACACTGGCATGAGTCACTGTTAAAGTGCCCTGTATATCTTTCAGGGTGGATTAAGGATACAAGCCACTGGGTATCATGAAAGCTGATAGAATGTTCCATCATGTCTCCAAAATGTGCACTGTCTCTTGAAAACAACTCTGAAAAATAGCCATTTGTCATGTGCAGTAAATAACTTGGTCACTGGGGAAGTCAATAGCTAAAGGCTCAGATCCAGGTTGTGGATTAACGACCTGCAAACTACCAGTTTAAAAACAGGCTCTTCTTCCACCTAAAGACAGGCAATAATGAAGCATCTCCTCCCATTCCTTAGCCAGGTTTCAGAGAGAAAAATGGGGTTTACAGTGGATACCCAGAGCTGAGTTAAGCAGTGATATAATGAACACTATGTAAATCAAGGGCTGGTGGCACTACACCCTGTTTCTTATGTTGTCAGGATGTGGTGCAGAGGACCAGAAACATCCAGGAGTCATTCCCTGTGTCAGAAACAATTGTGAGTGCAAAGGTTGAGATGCTCGTGCTTGCTCACGATGTGTTTATGTTGGGCCAACGTCCCATGACAAGTCATAAATGTCCCTACCGTGGACAAATTTCCATTGCAGAAGGGGGAATATTTATTATGAGATTATAAGTTATAGAATGGGGAAAGGGAAGGCAGAAAAACCAACCTGTCCTGCTCTGGGAGGATCGATGAGGTGACTTAGTCCTTCGTGTTGTAACGTCCTTGCGTGTAAGCCCACAACTAATGGGCTGGGCTGGGCTGCTTAGAGTAAATTTTCAGAGAGTTTGGTGTCTTCAGGTTTGCCAAGATGGTTTTGCAATATGTTAGGAGGCCCTGAATTTTAAAAAAAATAAAATAATAAAAGAAAAAATTGTTCTAGCTCTGCTTCTTTTGCATGCCTTGTTAATGAGGCTGGAAGACATGATTAAAGGGACTATTTCATGCCTTAAAGAGGTAAAAGGGGAGGTGAACTGTGAGCAAAGCTCTAAAGAGATCTCCTTCAGTAGAAAGTACTAAAGGATGAAGCATGTCCTCTGCCTTCCATGGCCCTGCAGATATGTCTCTAACTGGGCTGATAGCTCTGGGAATCTTAATGCAATAAAACATGGCTCAAGACCATTCAGTAGCTGTGAGCTGGGTTTGGATATTTTGATATCTGCAGAAGCAAGAGCTCCTGTATGCTGGCTATCCAGAATCACAGCATTTTCTTCAAATGGAGCAACTGAGCCTATCCTATAATGGGTTTTTTTTTCCTCCTTTTTGCCTTTCATTCCTGTTTCCTTCAAACCAAGCCAAAACAAAAAAAATCAAGGTGGGGAGCTGTGTAGCAGACCAAGCTCTGTTACTTTCTTATCCTGTGTAGTACAGGACAGATGCTCTGTTTCTCAGCCTGCAAAGAACAAAGCTTTCTCCTGGCTTCTTTATTTTAAACAGGAGAGGCCACCCACAGCTCCAAACATGCCTACTGAGAGGAAAAATAAATGGCTGAGCTCCTCGCCAGACACGTATGTGCAGAGCATATCTGTGAGGAGGAACTGTTTGGAAAGAAACATTCCCACCCCATCCCACCCCACCCAGGGGCTGCCTTCGGATGGGTCTGGGGGCATCAGCACCCACTGGCAGAGGGGAATGGTGTGGAGAGTGGGTGGGATGGGGGATAACCATAAATCACCCCAGCAGGAGCAAGGGAGCCTTCAGCACGCCAGACCTGTGCAGATGTTGAAGAAGGTGATTTGGGAAGCTTTCAACAAGGGGAGTGCCAGCTCTCTTGCTTCACAGAAAGCCAAAAGCAAGCGGTGCTTTGCTGGCTTGTGGCCATAACATCCAGTAAAGGTCCCACCACCATGCTAAACTAGGAGATTTTTCTGCTGAAGAGCAGCAGGAAAGGGTGGCTGGAGCTTTTGCAGGGATCAGAGAGTTTGGCTTGTCGTGGTTCCTTTCTTTAGGGTGATTTGGTGGCTAAGGGGTTGGCACAGGCATCACGGGGAGGTGACACTGCTGCCATGGGGCAAGTCTCCCAGGCCTCTGCAAACCACTCCTCTGTGAAACAGAAGAAGGAATGAAAACGAAATGAGGAGCCAAAGGTTTGATATTTCCACCCAATGAGTTCCTCTTTGAGTGGCCCATCCTCAGCTGGAGCAGAGGTGACCCGTGAGCTCGGCATGTCTGTCATGAGCTTTGTCATTTTGAGGCCAATTGCCACGACAAGTGGTTTGGGGGTTTATTATTTTCCATAATGGTTTTTGAACGTGTAGAATACACGAGGTGGATGTTGGATTTGGAGGTTTCCCATGCCTGCTCGTGGAAGGTGCCAAGGAACAAAAATCTCAGTGGGCTCCCTCCAAGGATGGCGTTGGCTTCACGAGTCAGCTGAAATTCGAGAATCGTGTTCAAAATTGTGAAACACTCACATTTTTTGTAAAGATTCTGTTTCCTTGCCTTGCTTCTCTATGCAGACTGAAAAAAAAAAAGAATTACTTCTAATGGAAAGTTGAGACCCACTTACAAAATGTCATTAGACTTGGGATGAAGTCAGTAGAGATGTGTCTGGCAGCACAGACATCCCACTGCTGCCTCTGCCATCAGCTTTTTTTTTCTTTCAGTAAATATTCAGTTGTGGGGAAAGTTTGTTCCTGAGATTTGAGAGCAAAATTGCAACACTTATCTATGAGCTCAACTGCAGGCAGGGATTACTCAAAAACCTCAGTGTTTTTACTGATTAAATGTGTGTGTTGCTCTCGGTGATATTTGTGGTGATTTAAATCTGTTGTTTGAGGCTTCCTCTAAACGTAAGCTGGCTCCTGCACTAGGTGAAACCAGTGTAGATCTGAAGAGGGCAGTGGAGCAATGTCAAAGCAGGTCAGCTGCAGACAGACCTAGAAATGCTGAGGACGTCCACATTTTACACCAAAACCCAGGGTACATTTTGCATTGAAACAGGTTAACAGCAACGGGCAAAGGAGGAAGATGGGTTCACATTTTGCTTACTTCATCTGGTAAATGGTGTACGTGAAACTGAGCCCTGGAGAAGGGGTTGGGCAAGTTCCCAGAGGAGGTTTGGGGAGCATGGGCTGAGACGATTGGCAGGGATCAGGAGCTCATCACGTCCAGCTCTGCTGCTGCTGCCAACACCCCTGTTCCCAGACTGTTTGTTTTCCTTTCATTCTCCTCTCTTCATGGCCTGGGAGAAGCCAGTGCTGTATTCCAGGGTTTCCATCCCTATCGTGAGCTACCGTGTAGTCAGCTGGCAGCCTGTAGCAGCGTGATGCCAGGGAGCAGTGGGTTGTTCTCTGTTCTCTAAAAGCTCCCTTTAATTTATCCTTACAAGCAATAACTAATAACACAGCTAATGTTGTGCATTATCATTTAAAAAAAATTTAAAATTAAAAAAATTCTCCATTCAGGATGTCTAGATTGGTTAAATAAGTTACAATTAAAGCCACATGACAATGCAGGAGGGTGAAGCTAAATGAAATGTGGCACGTGGAGGTCCAGGAGTGAGGTCTGTGTTATTCATTCTCACGTGAGGCTGTGAGCCAGCGTCCAGCTTTGCATTTCAGGTTCAAATTAATGAAAACCTTAATGCAAACCTCTCTCCATGAAGGATGTCTAGATTGGTTAAATAAGTTACAATTAAAGCCACATGACAATGCAGGAGGGTGAAGCTAAATGAAATGTGGCACGTGGAGGTCCAGGAGTGAGGTCTGTGTTATTCATTCTCACGTGAGGCTGTGAGCCAGCGTCCAGCTTTGCATTTCAGGTTCAAATTAATGAAAACCTTAATGCAAACCTCGAGCTCAAGTGGCTCAGTTTCACCAAAACCATCTTTTGTGCACATGCTCTCCATCGTGAGACAGAATTCACACGGAGCTTTGTCCAGCCTGCTTTGAGCGTGGAGCCCAGGGAGTGGTTTCAAAGTCAAGCTGAAGTTGTTGTCTGTCAGGGAAGGAACAACTCAGAGCTGCAAAAGAAATAGGAAAAAAAAAAGATTCAGGTACATGGAAGTTGTTCCATGGATTTCTGTATCAGCGTTTGCTGAGCAGGTAGTGGTGCCCTGGTTTAATGTTATCCTCATCCTACATCCAAAACACAGCACCATGCCAGCTAGAGGAAAAGAATTAACTCCATCCCAGCCAAAAGAGGACGAGTGGAGAAGAAAAATAAATCTATTTGGATTTTGGGTGTGTTTCTGGAAGTTCTCTTTAATGGAATGTTTTCTAAAATCAGTGTGGAAAGTGTTAATATAGGAAATAATAGTGTTTTTTTTTTTTCATTTTATTTGTTTGTTTTCATTTCCTTTGCTTGTTTTCATTTTATTTGTTAGTTTTGAGTTTGCTTGTTTTCGTTTTATTGTTTGTTTTCATTTTATTTGTTAGTTTTCAGTTTGTTTTCGTTTTATTGTTTGTTTTCATTTTATTTGTTAGTTTTCAGTTTGTTTGTTTCTATTCCACTAACCACCTGTGTTCAAACTCCTCCAGATACTTCAAACCCCAGGATGTTTCTCTCTCCAGAGCTGTGCCTGTTGATACGTTTCCTTTCTCAGATGATGTCAGAATGGCCTGTTTATGACCTAATGGAGATCACTACAGCCAACTGGTAAACATTCAAATGTAGCTTTAAAATCACATCCAATTTTTTTCTCAGCTCATAGTATTTCAAAGGAGTTGGATGTGAGCATTTCAAAGTATTTTCAATGAAATACTTCTTTTCTCACGTTTTTGTCTTGGAGGTGGTAGTGATAACCCTGATGGGGCTCTCCCAGTGAGAGACTTTCTCAAGGAGTGATGATTATTAAGTTTTAAATCATATTTTAATAGAAAGTGAAGAAGTGAGAAGGTTCACAGAAGCAGACTTTTGTATTTCTGTCAAAGGGCTAAGGAAAAAAGTTTGTTCTCAATCAAAGGTTATAGGATATAGAGGCTACAAAGGAAAAACAAGAAAGAGGTTGATAAACCGAGCGCAAACTCAGCATATGGAAATGCTGTTTTATTTTTGGAACCTGCATACAGCTTCGTTTCATTGGAGAGTTATTCACAGAGCCCGTTCCTGAAACCACTCTGGCTTTGAAAAATGCTCGGGCCAGGAGGCACTTGGGGTGACCTCTCTCTCAGGGCACGTTGGACACATCTCGCTCTGTTGGTGAACGTCCCGGGCCCCCGCCACCAGAGAGGAGCCACTGGAGACCACCAGGCTCGCCTAAAACCCAGATAAAAATATGTCCATTGACACTTCAATGCATTTATTACAACTTTTCTAGTGTAATTTTAGAAGCATCTCGGGTCCAAAAATACGACAATGCGTGAAGCGCAAAATCAAACTCGGGGAGGTTCGTTTTATTTCCATTAAATTCCACCGTGGCTATTGCAGAAGCTTTGGTTTTATTATTGCTAATTCCAAGCATAATAAATACGCTTCAGGATCGAGGCTGATTTATTAGGATTTTAAACAGGATGATATTTGCAGCTTTTCATAAATTCACCAAATAGCGTCTAGTTCCAATTTCAGCCTTTCTTTCGTTTGACTTGAGAGACATCATCAGTGTTTAAATCAGATATTTAAAATAGAATAATTACTTTCCCTGCGTTGGTAGGTATATCTTAACTTACTTAAACTGGGGGAATATGGGAAAGATTTATTTTTTCTTGTCACCTTGTCAGTCTGGAGATTTTTTTTCAAAGGCAGTTAAAAATCATTGAATCGAACCGCTGAGTTTTATTCAGGTTTCAGGAGCCTTTTACTTTTTATTGTTTCTACTTTTCTGTAAGTTCAAGTAATGAAACTAGGTGGGCTTTTCGTAATCACTTGGACTTTTTGTACAGATCTAATACATTTTGTTCTTATGTAATAATAATTGATGTTACCAAATTCAAAGTGGTATCAACACCAAACCAACAGCAGACTTTTTTCATCTGTCTTTGGCATTGATGACACCAATAGTGAAGGGGCATTTTTGATTTTCTGCCAACTTCTTTGACTGATGAGAGGCCATTTTCTGTGCAAATAACAAATTCAAGTCCTAAGCACTGCATAAAAGATTCTTCCTTTTTTATTCTGGGGGTAGAAAAACATCCAGATATTTACCAAAGGCACATTCCCCCAAAAAGGCTGCTAAAGAAGAGAATTCCCCCCAAACCCATTTAGAAAATGTGTTGGCTTTTCTTTTAATCAGCCTAGTCATAATGAAGTGAAACTTGAACTTAATGGCTTGGCCCAGAAAATCCCCAACATGGCTCACAAAATTCAAGCTAACACCCAGACAAGTTTTGCTAGCAGGTTACTGAGAGACTGTTTGCTATTTTACACTAATCAGTTCAGTCTGAAAATAAATACAGGGTTGATCAGCCCTCAAACCTCTGACCTCCTGGTCTGGAGAAATGCACCAATAAACTAATGTGCAAGCCCTTTGCCCAGCTCTCCTGAGGCTGATGTTGCAGAAAGGGATCAGCCACTCGTGCTCTCGTGTGAGCCTGAGCATCCCTGGCACTGATTTTTCTTGTTAAGGTGGATATTTTAGTCACGTAGCTTGTATAGACCTGATCCTGACACCATTCATCTGCTCTGAAACCCAGTGAGGACAGGCAACTTACCCAAATCTCAGCATTTCAGAAGGAACCTTCAATATGGGCATTTCCTTTCAGCGTTAGAGTCCTGCCCTAAATAATTTCTACCCCTAATGTATTCCTTGTAGTGATTATGGGATATAGGAAAACAATCCTCCTGAAAATTCCCATGACCTGCTCCCTTCAGCTTACTTGGGAAAGGCAGATCTGGATTGTCTTCTCTCTTCCAGTTCAACAATTCATGGAGATTTTCTTTAACCCTGTGTACTGATTTCAAATCCTTTCTTTATCACAGCTTATTTGTCCAGAACAGTTGGATAGATGATTTATGTTTTGCTAAGCCAACAGGAGTTTGTGGAAGTTGCTATGTTCATAGATAAAATTAAATTATTCTCCTGTGACAGAGAGTACAGACAGAGATTCCTCTTCCTTATTATCACACCGGAGGGCATCAGGGTTGTTATATTTTATTTTCTTTGGAGAGCTGCAGCAGTTCATAAGATGAGTCTTTATGATGTTGGCTGTTTAGCTTCTTGCTTTGTTCTTTGAGAGTCTTTCATGATTTTACTATTAGCAGTAAGGGATTCCTAGAAAGCCAACCACCTCCTGCAAATTTAGCAACATTACCACACTGGGATAAGTGGCAGAGTCCCAAAGGAGGTGTCAAACCCATGAAGAAACACAAGGAGAGTCCTGCACCTACAGTTCAACACACAGAACTGTATATAAGGGTGTAAGTTTTGAGCAGCAGGTATAAGGATCAGATATTCCTCAGGATATAAATGTGACTGCTTGCTTGTCCATGAGCCTGGTTTGTCACCTATGTGCTTGTGTGCAGGAAACCTTCCTGCTCACGTGCACA
>NW_008600887.1:0-5924 GCF_000691845.1 Merops nubicus
GCTGGCTCCTGTTGAGCTTCTCGTCCAGCCTTTACTTCACTGTATTCTGTTGCTAGCTTGCTGCCTTGCAGCAGTCCTACAGATACCCTAGATGAAGCTTCTACTTCAGTTCAAACAGCAAAACTTAACCCATAAATTACTCCCTATCCAAATTTGTTACTGCCAGGTGCACTTCAGACATCCCACTCAACTGAAACCCAACCCAGAGTACAGGCCTGGCAGATGCTGACTAACTCTGTTCTCAATTAAACACCAGTCAGAGAACTGCACTGTCTCCAAAGATCATGTTTTGTAATAGCTTTGAGCAAAGGAAGTAATTTCCGTAATTTTTAATTGACCACATGAGAACATCTGGCTACCTCTCTACTTTTTACATATTCTGATATTGGCTTTATTCCCTTGAAGACAAGGTTAACTTATCAGAACTTTTTACCATAATTTTAAAAAAATAAAGCATTTAAGAAAATCAGCACAGTAAGGGTAGAATCTCATTTGCTACATAGTGCATATATTAATGTTTATTTATGTCTGTTCTTTGCTAATAGGTGGGAAGATGAACAGTTATGCTCTTCTACAAATTACTGGACATTAAGAAAGTGTTTCTTCAGTTACTTCAACTAAAGAAAGTCACTTGATTCTGCCCCACAGTTAACCGCCTCCGTTCCCTCACTTCCCCCAAAACTCTGAAGGACTTAAATCAAGATTTATATAGAGTTTACATGCATAAATCACACATTGCAATGCTAAAATGTTCTTCTTACCTACTAGATATTTCCAAAACCAAGTAACCTCACCAGCACTCATCTTATAAAGTTAAAACTTCCAAGATGATTGAAGTGATTTTTATACACTCAGCATCAAAGGTATTGTTACCTATCTTTTAAGAACTAAAGAAGCCCCAGGTTCAGATCCAAAGGCCCCTCTAGCAGCCTGTCTCCAACCACACACAATGGTAGGCCTTTAGAGAGGAGTCTAAGCAGCAGTGTGCCAAGTGTCCTTTGACCTTGATACCATTCCTGAACCTTTGATGCCTGAAAGACTTCCCGGGCAAGACACTACTCCTAAATCACTTTGGGGGGGGGGGGGGAGAATATCATCAGCAGGTGGACATCAATCCACCAGAAACTTCTCTTTTCTCAGCCTACCTATACTTTAGGTCTCCAGAATATACTGCAACAGAGAATTTCAAAATTGAATGACTCATTATTTAAACACATAACTTTAAACCCGAAGTCTGACAACCTGATTAGTTGTTTAGGGTTTGCAATTTTTTCCCCCTTTTTTTTCTACTGCAAATAATTTTTAAAAATCCTTCTTCGCTTTCCCTGCACTTTAATAACTTCAACATTGTCACATTCAAATTGCACCGCTCATTTTACAGGACAGAGACATTTATATCAGCTAAAGCAATGCTACAAGGCTAGAAAGTGAGGAGTCCAAAGCAGAACTTGAATAAGTAACTGAAATCCATCTGGAAAACAGATGAGTGTCTACAGACCATTTACTAGCATTGGCCTCCTGCAAAATTACTTGTAGGAGAACATGCAGAACAATTAATATCCAAATATGACATGTAAAGACACATACTGTGATAAGAACTGAAGGTATTACAAGCAACTGGAGTATGAGTGTGCTCTTAATTTAAGGATAAAATAATTAATCATGTAATACTACCAAAAGGATACACAGTAGAAGACAGTCAATTCCTTGCAAGTCGTAACACACGGGATATGCATAAAAGGGAGCTTCAGATTACGTTTGGATAGTTGAGCACCTAGCCCTCACCACGTGCTGCCAGGCCACTGGTACAGACGAGAACATTTTCCACCTTCCTTCAGCCTTGTGTATGGACACCACCAAAATAATCCTGCATACCTGGGCAAGGCTGGCTCCAAGAGGACATGGGGCTAGGGACAGACAGTGGAAAAACCTGCTGAAGTGACAGAAGCAGCAGTTGTACCCCAGAGCTATGCCTACCTTACTGACTGTGTGGACTAAAAGGAGCAAAACAGTTCAGTACTGAGGCTTAAACATCTGCAGTTCAGTCTTACTTCAGACTAGGTTTAACATAGTCCCATGGACCGAAGGCCAGTTAGAAGTTGGATGCCCTCGGGAATGCCTCTAGAGCATACCTTCAGACTCTATTTCACCCGAAAGAAAACTAGTTCATGTACCCCCAGACTGCTGTACAGTACAAAGCAAAGCATGGTAAATAGGACAACTGGGAGACTCCCTTCAAAAGCTTGTGCACGTAATCCAAACTAGAATGCTCTTTGGCCAGGGTCCTTGGAAAAATTCCAGCAGTCAGTGGAAAAAGTAACTCCTGGTCAGCCAGTAAGCAGAGGTTAAAGCTTTCCAGACAAGGTTATAAACCTCTGGGCACCACAGCCAAATGTTCATGTTCAGTTCATAAAAGGCTAGAGCATAATGGCTGCTAGACCAAAATGGAAATTAAATTCCTCCGCTTACCCACCACTTAAGTTTTTCTATTCCAACCAGAAAGGCAACTTTGTAAAATTCAGCACTCCAACTGTGCTCCTGACCTATCAGGACTACCTTGAGGAACAGCTGAGCAAACCAAGCTCCTGGACGCTGAACACCCTTTGGAGTTAGAACTGCTACAGAAGTCACCCGAAGGCAGAGGGCACAAACTCTGTAGAGAATGCTGCAGTTCAGTAATTCTTTCTTTTGTGTGCATTCCTCAGGTGTTGGGCACTCTTAGTACAGGTGACAAACCCTTCCAATTCCTGCGTTACCCTACTGAGATGCTAGATCAATGTTTGCCTCCAGTTATGGTGCTATTTAAAGTTAGAAGGCTAACCCAAAGAGTACAAGAGAATAGGTCTCCTGCATTCCCAGCCAAGCACAAGGCACTGGAGTAGCCAAAACACAGCAATGACCTGATGTCACATTTGACACCAAAAGCTTCCCTTGCTGCAGGCAACATCAGCTGCCTACCATCTCTCCACTCCCTTGTCTTTCCCACTAACAAGAAAGCAGCATTCACCTTGGTTTGTCTTTGTTGGACAGACAGCACAGCAGGCCACCAGCTATCCAGGAGGTTCCTGGAATGCACACATGACAATTTCCTTCTCCAAGTGGTAGAGGAACTAATGAGAAAAGGTGGTATGCTGAATCTTGTTCCCACCAACAAGGAGCGGCTGGCAGCTAACCCAAAGCTCAAGGGCAACTTTGGCTGCAGTGAACACAAAATGGTAGAATTCAAGTTCCTTAGGGCAAGAAGGAGGGTGTGCAGCAAGCTTGCTACATCGTGGACTTCAGGAGAGCAGACTTTGGCCTCTTTGGGGATCTGCTTGGTAGAGTACCACAGGATAAAGCCCAGCAAGGGAGAGTGGCCCAAGAAAGCTGGTCAATATTCAAGGACCACCTCCTCCAAGCCCAGGAGCAACGCATCCCAAAAACCAGGAAGACAGGCAAAAAATGCCAGGAGGACTGCATGGATGAGCAAGGACCTCCTGGACACACTTAAATGCAAAAAGAGAGTCTACAGAGAGTGGAAGCAAAGACAGGTAGCCAGGGAGGAATACAAGTAAGTTGTCCAAGCAGCTAAGGATCAGGTTAGCACAGCTAACACCCCCATAGAATTAAATCTGGCCAGGGACACCAATGGTAAAAAAGAGAAACTTCTACAGGTATGTCAGTGATAAAAGGAAGGATAGGGAAGATGTGGGCTGTCTCCAGAAGGAAACAGGAGACCTGGTCGTGAAGGACATGGAAAAGGCTGAGGTAGTCAACAATTTCTTTCCCTCAGTCCTCACTGGCAAGCCCTCCAGCCATACTGGCCAAGTTGCAGAAGGCTAAGCCAAGGACTGGGAGAAGGAAAATCTGCCCGCTGCAAGTGAAGATAAGTTTCAAGACCATCTAAAGAATCTGGAGGTGTACAAGTATATGGGACCCAATGAGATCCACCTGCAGGTGTTGAGGGAACTGGAAGATGAAGTTGCTAAGACATTTTCCATCATATCTGAAAAGTCACAGCAGTTCAGTGAAGTTCCCACTGACTGGAAAAGGGGAAATATAACCCCCATTTTCAAAAAGGGTAAAAAGGAAGACCCAGGCAACTACGGTCCAATCAGTCTCACCTCTGCGCCTGGCAAGATCACAAAGCAGATCCTCCTGAAGGCTCTGCTAAGGCACATAGAAAATGAGGAGGTGTTTGGTGGCAACCAACACAGCTTCACCATAGGAAAATCTTGCCTGACAAATTTGGTGGCTTTCTAAGATGGAGTTACAGCATCAATGGATAAGGGAAGAGCAATTCATGCATCTACCTGGAGGGTAAAAAGCATTGAACACTGTCCTGCACAACATTCTGGTCTCTAAATTGGAGAGACATGGATTTGATTGGTGCACCATTTGGTGGATAAGGAACTGGCTGGGTGGTTGTACTCAGAGTTGCAGTCAACAGCTCAATGTCCAAGTGGAGACCAGTGACGAGTGGTGTTCCTCAGGGATTGGTACTGGGACTGGTGCTGTCCAACACGTTTGTCAGTGACGCGGACAGTGGAATTGAGTGCACCCTCAGCAAGTTTGCAGATGACACCAAGCTGTGAGGTGTGGTCAACATGCTGGAGTGAAGGGATGCCATCCAGAGGGACCTTGACAGGCTTGCGAGGTGGGCCCATGCCAACCTCATGAAGGACAAGTGCAAGGTCCTACACCTGGGTCAGGGCAATCCCAAGCACAAATACAGGCTGGGCAGAGTATGGACTGAAAAGAAAGACTTGGGGGTACTGGTTGATGAAAAGCTCAACATGAGTCAGCAACGTGTGAGTGTAGCCCAGAAAGCCAACCCTATCCCAGGGAGCACCAAAAGAAGCATGGGCATCAGGCCAAGGAAGGTGATTCTCCCCCTCTGCTCCACTTTCATGAGGCCACAATATGGAGTGCTATGTCCACTTACTTAATGTACTAAATGTCAGTGTTGCTGTAGAGTTAGGAAGTCTGAAAGCTCTAAAAAAATACAAGAACAGACACATTCAAGCTGTTGTATTTCTTCTAAAAAGAAGCTTGACACATTGGCAGATACTGATTTCCTCCCTCTAATTCATATTTTATTTTGTATTTTATTTAAGAGCATTCATTTAGGCTTTGAACAAAAGCTAAATTTTTTGAAGTTTCAGAGATGCTCCCCAAAGAGCACAACACCAAGTTTCCCACCTACATTTTACATCTTAACACTGAAGTCTAAGTTGCGTACAAAACTTCTTCCCAGAAGGGTGCTAGTGCATGCCTAGTGTAGACTTTCCGCATAAATTCTGACCACTGCCCCTATTTTGTAGAACATCCATAGCAGCAAGACCACTGACAGATTGCCACTCAGATCTGTAATATGTTCTCTGTGTTTTAGTAATAACAGTTAAATGGAGTGGTGATTTATGGGTACAAGCCATAGGACTCAGTGGGTGGGTGTAGGTACAGTTACTTTCAGTGTCAGCAGACAGATGAGCAAGAAGCCACAAAGCCAGAAAGGTTCTTCCAGCACACCTCTGGGAAAGGAGAGGGGTGAGAGCCCAGCAGGAAATATAACAGTCCTTCCTGAAATCAAAAAGTTGCTTGGCCAGCATTAGAAAAACTTTGCTTTTCTATGTTTCTTTCTCATTACCACCTACAACCATGTAGGCTGAACTATACCCACAGCTATTCCTTCTGAGCTGAGCTTAAGGCACATCAGAACTATCAGGATAAGCCTACATCACAATTTCCTGTAACACAGCCATCCTGCAAGCAAATTAGTTATTATATACTACTGTTATCTCACAGAGGAGCCTCCAGTGGAGGTCAGAACCCAATCGTACCAGGCTCAGACAAGGAGGGGAGAATCCTCCTATGATAAATTTGCAATCATCAAAACTAGTCTACCTTGACCTTAGCAAGCATTTGATATAGTCCCCCATAACATC
>NW_008600888.1:0-28934 GCF_000691845.1 Merops nubicus
TGAGAGAGGGGTCCGACACTGGAAAGGGCTGCCCAGGGAGGTGGTGGAGTCATCATCCCTGGAGATGTTTAAAAAATGAGTAGATGTGGCACTGGAGGCTATGGTCTAGTAGTTAGGGAAATGCTGGGGGGAAGGTTGGACTTGATCATTGTGGAGGTCCTTTCCAACCACGGTGATTCTGTGATTTTGTCTCTGCTTAGGATGACAAAGAACATTTTAGAAATTCTCAGATTTGCCAGCTGCTGTGTTCTGAGGTTCACCAAGTGTTGCCATTCCCTCCTTTCTTCCTTTATGTCTCTGCTTAGAATGACAAAGAACATTTTAGAAATTCTCAAATTTCCCAGCTGCTGTGTTCTGAGGTTCACCAAGTGTTGCCATTCCCTCCTTTCTTTCCCCTCAATATATTGTGAATGTTTTAATGCAGAAATAGCTGTTAAACTGATCCTAAAAAATACATACTCCTGCTATCATTTCAGAAAAAAACCAAAACCAAGTCTCAACCCCCTCAATATGTTGTGAATGTTTTAATGCAGAAATAGGTGTTAAACTGATCCTAAATAATACATACCCTGCTATCATATCAGAAAAAAACCAAAACCAAGTCTCAAGTGCCGTCAGTAAAGAAAGTTAGAATAAATCTAAGAAAGGTTAAGGAAGAATTACTGCCATAGGCTTAAGTGTGAAACTATTACAAATAATTACAGAGAAAGGCATATTCTGACTGTTTACACCTTCTCTGTCTGAGTAACTCTGGCCTCCCACAGTTAATCATGGTTACTCTAAGCCTGGATCAATCCTCTTCATGTCACCTGTACACATTACAGCTGTGTTCCTGTAGTTCTTAGGAACTGGTGTAAAATGTCCTATGAGTTATTCATCTCAAGTTTTATTCTATAGATCTACTTTTTTTTTTTTTTTTTTTCCAAGTTTTGTTCTATAGATCTACTTTTCTTTTTTTTTTTCTTTTGTGCAAACTAGAAAGATGAAAATTAGTCCTGATGCTGGGTTGAGCAGTGTTAACTGCATTTCTTTGATTTCTCTGCTGAGAGTGTACTTCCACTGCTTGGGCTGATGCTTCTGAGACATGTATAGCAAACCTGAGGACACCTGTGCTGCATTAGTGGCCTTCAGAGCCCAACTAGAAAGACTGTTGAGTTTCATCACATCTCCCTTACAATGGTAGTGATAGAAAGAGTGATGATGGTTGTGGCTGAAATAGACGAGTAGAAATGCTCAAGTGTGTCTCCTACCTGGGGAACAGTTTTGTTGACATTCCTGGTACTCAGATTAAGTGACAGATGGAAGAATCATCTGAAAGGCTTTGCATAGGGAAGTGCAACTGTCTTGAGTGAGGGCTACAACTCTCAGGAATGAGGCTTTGCTGGACCAGGCCCACAGTATGGCTGGAGGAGTCCAGCTGAAGTGTTCTGGAGGCAATGTAACCTCCAGGTGACTGGACTGATGGGACAGGGTTTCAGAACAGCTGCTGACTCACTGAATAGGTTGCTCTCTGGAGACACTGTAGACTTCAAGCCTTCTCTTCACCTGCTTTGGAGGAAGTTTAGATGTGAGCTTACATTTCTTAGCATCCTGACAATAGAAATATACACTTATTCTTTACTTCTGTCTAGTATTTTTGCAGATAGCACCTCAAGTTTTCAACTTCATTCTGAATCAGTAGTTGGGATGGTGAAACACTTTCATTTTGACATAAACCTGACAATACGATTTACCTTTTTACATTTGGATTTACCAGGATTTGCTCCAAATTAAAGCACTTTCCCAAGTACTGATGAAGGGCTTTAGTGCCAGTTACTTCTACAAATAACATTCAGTACAATCAACACAATTATTACAGGTGCTAACTAGTATAAAACAGTTTCTGTTGTGTGCCTATGCTGCATTTAATATGTTAAGTAGGAAGAAAAACCTTTCAAAGACTTTGAAATATTTAATATCTTTATTTTAGAAAAGACTAAAGCAAATAATAAAGAGCAAAACTGCAGATTAAATGTTTTAGGAGTGGAAGAGGAGAGCAGAATTATCACAGGGTCTGTCAAGAGTTAGAGAGCATGTCCTTCCACTTGAGCTGACTTACAAGAACTCCTTCAAGTGAGAAACTACATGAGTGCACATAAATGGAAGCAGAAGAGGGAATCTGAGCGATGACATTTGATGACAGTGTGCTTTGGAAAGGGCTCAGGGCCAAACTCACTGTCAAATTTGTTTGTTAAACCTCTGATACACGGTTATAATATGGCTGAAGGTCACTTCTTGAGCTTGTGACAAGCTCAGTAGGAAGATCTGCTTTTAGTGCTAAGTAATTACAATGCTTCTGTACTGGCTTGGACTGGTTCTCCATTTACTACCCATTGTCATTTCTGGAAGCTATGATGTGTGAGTCCAGTACTCTCTGACCAGGTTTTTGTAGATACCTGACACATGCAGGCTGTAATGTTTAATATCAGATTTACTCTTCTGAAGAGATTTGATCTTAACAAGGGATTTTTGTTTTAGCCAGGTGATACAAAGTACTGAAAACACCAAATGGATGTAAGTCACACTTGAGCAAACACAGCAGGTGCAGTGCACAGTTCAACGGCAGTGCCAAAGTGATCCCCACTCCTCGTTTCTGCAGTATGCTCACTGTCACCATACCGAGTGTCCCCAGTCACTGGGAAGGAAGATGTGGTCAAAGCAGATCAAGCCCGTTGCTCACTTCAGGATTTTTTGTTGTTGTTGAGGTTTTGTAGTCCTGGGCTGAACCAGGTGGGCACACCTCTGGCTAACCCAGAAATGTTCACACTCTTAACGAGCTCTGAAACATTTATACCACCAGTTGACTCACTTGACCCTCGATAGCTCTTTACCTAGAACAGAGGCTACCCTCTGGTCCCCTTTGTGCTGAGATCAAGTCAGCTTCCTTGGCAGGAGGGGTGGGGTGGGCAGTCACACCCTGCATGCTGCCCGAGCTTCACGCCCTTGCCCCTCTTCTGCTGTTGTGAGGGTTTACTGATCAGCCCCAAAAGTGCAGGCTGCCTTCTGAAGCACTGTCTGCTTCTTAGGCTGCTTTTAAAGAGTGGTGAAGACAGAACCCCAAACTGCAGATGAAAATACTCTCTTAACTTTTGAGCATACAATCTTTAAGAAATTCTATTGGGGTTTTAGTGTTTTCCAAGATATATATCACCTGTTGATGTCCCAGCATACATACACACCCAGGAGATATATATTATTCCAGTGTTTTAGATTAATTTATCAATTTGTTCATAAATAAGCATGAAAAAAGTTTGCTCTAGACTAAAAGAATACAACTTAAACCGGTTCTGGTTTAACACTCACTGGTGTTTGCCAATAGAAACTAAGAAAATTCTTTTATCAGATCTCCATCCCATATTTATTTCAAGACAAACCTTGTGCTTTCAGTTCTTAATATGCCTTTTTTTCACTCACCATAGTCTTGAATTTGCCAAAGGAAGTGTTTGTCAAAGAAGAAGAGGACGAAGCCGTGGTTAAGCAGTTGTCTTTATTACCTGAGACACATGACCTTGAATCTGTGCAAAGACTGCTTATAGGAAAGGAAATCTGCCTTCAGAAGCCTTGTAGCAGTCACATCCCATTCCTTTGGGCTGGGGAGGGGTGTATGGAGCCTCCATCTCTCTCTCTTTCTCTCAGGCAAAATGAAAGGCACTCTTAGACTTGCAGTATGCTTCATTCTAGGTAGCAAATTCACACATGACTGGAGGCATGCAAACTTGTGCAGGAAGCATCGTTCCCCTGGCTTGTTTTAAATACACTGGAAACTTCTGGGCTGCCATAAACACACTGCTAGGAAAGCTGTCCCTTAGGCTGTGCATTATACAAGGGTTAGATCATGACAGGATGAGAGATCGTCTAGACCACCTAATAATGATCCTGGCACGTACTTCCCATGTCTATAGGAGAGCTTTGGGTAGGAGCTCATGAAGCCTGGAAGGAGGAATGGTTGGTGAAGTTACCTGCCAGCTTCAGGTTCAGATATCCCTACCTGAACACAGCAGTGTGTTCAAGCATCATGCTGCTGTTCCAGTGTGGGATAGAACAAAAAGGTTCCTATTGGAAAAAAAGAGACCCAGTTCCACAATGTGAAATTTTAATCAAAGCAAAAACCAAGCAGTTAAATCAAACAGACATGAAAGCTAGAAAGCTTTGTTTCAGTTTTTTGAAGTATGTTTTTAGTAGTTCTGTTGCCTACATGTGGAAATTATCTGTTTCCATGAAAGTTTTGGCTTTCTTGGTTGAAGATTTTTTAAAGAAAAAGGAGCTGATCTCCAGAATATACCTTTAGTATAGCTTTTAAATATACCTTTAAGCAGTTACTACATTACAAATACATTCCACCTTTCAGAAATCTCGTCTCAAATATCATTGCAGCACAAACATCTGACTACAGGGCAACAATTCTGGCTTAAAAAAAAAAAGGATTCATTTTTAAGAAATTAAAGCAGAGAAGAAAAGGGGGCGGGGGGGGATATTTGCTGCATCTTCCTCAGAAATAACATAGAAAATAAGACTACACTTAACAGTTCTTCCACAACTCATATGCTGCTGCCGCAGATGTATTTTTTAATAGATATTATAACATGCCATAGGGATGAGGTCGAAGAGTTGAAACAGTGTCTCTTCCTTAATTTACCTGATAACAGTCAGTGCTATGGCAAGAGACCAAAGTCTGTTTAGGACATCTCTCAGAGTGCTGACCTGTGTATGTGCCATTAATGATCAACAAAGTATTCCAGTGGTATAGGACCCTAACAGAAAGTTTGCTATTTAATATGATACACATAGGTATGTGCACTACAACTGGATTAAATTAATCCAATAATTAAAATGAACATAAGGGGAAATGTTTTAAGAGGGAAATGTAATGAGAAAGTATTAAAAATGACTTGTGTCATTGGCAGAAGAAACACAACATGTGGAACAAATCAATATTTGTAGAGAAGTTAACAAGGTATGTAAACAAAACCTTCCAATTTCTAAATTTAGAGGTGGTGAGACTTCAGAAGAATATAGTTATGATATGATAAGATATGATATGATATGATACGATACGATATGATATAATCGATGTACTCAGCTGGTATATACCAAAGAACCAGATGTCATTTGGATCACACAGTGTAGGAATCAAGATCTTTGGGCTGAGGATTTACAACTAAATAGCACAATACATGGTTTCATTGTGGCCATGTTTCATTTGTTGTGATCACAGTTCATTATATTCTAACGTAACCTTTAAAAACTGGTGACATGTCAGAAATTTAGGTGCAAAATTCATGTATTCTTGTCAGTAGATCAAATAATAGGAAGGAATCTCCTGGTCAGTGAACCTCAAATGGTGGGATGATATGATATGATACGATACGATATGATATAATCGATGTACTCAGCTGGTATATACCAAAGAACCAGATGTCATTTGGATCACACAGTGTAGGAATCAAGATCTTTGGGCTGAGGATTTACAACTAAATAGCACAATACATGGTTTCATTGTGGCCATGTTTCATTTGTTGTGATCACAGTTCATTATATTCTAACGTAACCTTTAAAAACTGGTGACATGTCAGAAATTTAGGTGCAAAATTCATGTATTCTTGTCAGTAGATCAAATAATAGGAAGGAATCTCCTGGTCAGTGAACCTCAAATGGTGGGACTAGAGGAAAGATGGTAACAATAAGGCAATGAATAGTAAATGAAACAAATTATAGGGAAGGAAAAATGAAATGAGGAAATTAGGTTTAAAAGGGTGTCTGATAAGTTCAGTTTAATAGCCAGCTCTTTTTAGAGAATATTACAGGCTTTTCAGTTTGCTCACATCATAATGCAACTCAGCCTTTTCCATTTTAATCTGAGCTTTGATTCATATTCAGAAATTGTAGCCATCATGATAAGATTAACATAAGTGTAAATAATAATTAAATTCAAGATGGCTTGGAGGATTTTTTTTTAATGATGAATATAATAACCTGGATGTTTCTTGCATCAATGGCTTAGGAAATGAATACTCTCAATTTCTTTTACAATACAAATCTCTTCACCCTGTGTTTAGACAGTCTCCTGAGCTTGGTGTGCCTGGATACTACAGCAGTGTTTTTCCTAAAGTTTACAGGGGGCAGGTCTGGTATGATTCAGACAGTGTGAGTTTATAAATGAAGAAGAATGAAGTCAGTAGAGAACTGTAACCTGGTCTGAAGAATGCTCTAAATTACCCTGGCATATTTTCAGTAAACTGAGGTTCAATAAGGCTGAGCTGTAATTGGTACTTAGGAAACATTTACGATGTGCTCTCTCTTCCTGTGTTAGGAGAGACCAAAGAAATACAGGGTCATTATGTAAAAATTAGTAATTAAGAGCAAGCAATTTTCCAGTTAATTTACATGTTCATGATACATTGAATATTATTTAGTTTTCTCTGTCCTTTTTGTGTCGCATAAACTTGACCCAAGGGATCCTACACTGATAAAAGGCATATAAAATAAGACATATATTTAACCAACTCATTGAACTTTTGTTGTGACTAATGATTCTTTCAGCATTCGCTGCATAAGGGAAAACATTTCTTTTTAAGCAAATAATATTTGTTACTTTTTAGAGCTGCTGTCATTGAAAAAAAAAAAAATTAATGTACTCAAATGTCTGTGTTCTTTGTTGGGCTCTCTGAGGGACATCTTGTGCCTTTAAATTAAACTGATCAAATAGAAAGTGATATACCTTTCAAAATACTTTAATTGATTTGACTACAAAGAAAAATAAAGACATTCCATGCAGTTATGAGAAACTGATGGCAGGCTAAGTTTGAAAAGGAAAGGATTGATTACATTATCAAAATGGAAGCTTTCCCATATGCGATTCACTGCCATAGAGGTCTATGAATGAAACAGCTCTGCAGAAAGCAGCAACTGTGCCACCTCTGCTCCCTTAGCTGCAGCATGCTCACACCTGCTTTCACTGAGATGTACCATACATCAGGGCTGAAATCTCTGCACTCTGAGGTGACGTGTGCTTTCTCTGGTAATGGGATTGATGACGTTCTGGTTGAAGCTCATGGGAGACTTGTCATTGATCTCAGGGACAGATGCCTGTATATTTTGCAAATCAGTTTCTTTATGGAGTTTGCTGCTGATTGGATTTTATTTTGATTTTTGAGGAATCTTCATTTCATAGCAGCTTCAAAGGTGTATTCTGTGTACTCCAGTATGTATCCTTGTATGAGTCAATAGTGGCTGCTGCTTTTAATTATCAAGATGGTAAAGTTTTAATATTTTCTATGTACTGGTTATGTCATTTACTAGCAGAATTCAGCCACTTCCAGACCTGACATTCTGCACACCCTTGTATTTAATATTGTTGAAATGTGTGAATAAGGAATTATTTTAAAACATAGTAAGTGAATAATACTTTATCTTTCCACATCCCCTAAATTCTTACAAATGTGATTTACGAGGCTTGCAAAGAGAAACACAGTTAAAATAATACCACAGAAATTTTTCATCTGTGTACATTGGCTTTATGCTTTTTTTTTTCCATATACAAAGGAAAAAGACAAAGGAAACAAAGTATTATGGAAAAGACATATGCAATTCAAGAAACATAACCTATTATTGATGTGGATTTCCTGTATCATCTGCATACCAATATTACAGTATATAGACTGCAAGATCCAGTGGTGCATCCTGTGGTGAAAATCAGAATTTGAGCATAAAATCTGTGTATGCCTTCCTGAATAGGTTTAGGAAAGTTTAATTTTTAAGCAGTACAAGTAATTCCAGTTCTCCAGTGGAAGAATGGAAACTGTTGTATTAAAAGGCAAACCAGAATGAGACACAAGATGAATTTAAATATTTAGCATCCAACAGCCCAAAAAAGTTCCATTTTTACTTCTTACATTCAAAGGTTTTGAAAAATCATTAAGTAAATAGCTTGATCTTCTATAGCAATTCTGTATATTCATTGTCTGTTGCCAAGGATTTGGCATAGTTTGCTGTCAATAAGGCTGATCTCATGTGAAAACACAGATTTTGGTTATATAGGGATTCCGTGGGATTCGTGCAGACAGGTTCATTTGCTTCAGTCTTAGAGAGTGATGCATAAAGCATTCTAATTCCTACATCTCTCTTCATATATACCTAGTTCATTTTTTTTCCTCTCTTCATTTGTTTGAGTACATAATGCATGCAATGGATATAAAGCCCTATCAGCCTAGTAATCAAATAGACTTTTCATTGCTAAAGTAATTGCTTCCTGAGTGATGATCACAGACTTTCTGACTAGCCCTGTATCCCTCCATCCCCATTACATTTCATTTCTTAGGAAGAATTACATGGTCTGGAGTGTTCTCAGAAGGCCAGCAAACCTAGGCTGAGCAAAATTAAGAAAAAGGCATGTTTTAGATCTTAAGTGTGAAATCTGGACCTCATTTGAAGTCAATGACAACGTTTTGGTTGAAGATAGTATTGAAAAAAAAAAAAAAGCCTTTTAAGAAAAAAAAAAGTATCCTACTAACACTTTCTCTCATGTAAATTAGCAGAGTTTCAGCTCTTAGATCTCTTCTGACTTCTGTGCAAGGAAATATGAAGTTTGTCAGGCAAACAGCTATCAAAATTTATAGGCTACTTTAAAAATTAAAGCCAACGTCCCAAATTCTGTTTCAACACTTAGAGCATCTCAGAGTTCAGTTAAAATTTGTACAGAGTATGGATTTAGTAAGTGGGTTACTATCTGTCTTAGGTTAGGGTTCCAGTGGTCTCAGGAAGAAGCTCTCCATCCAACATGTTGCATTAATTTAGGTCACATACAGAGAAAAGTAGCATACTGCCTGAATCAGAATTAGTTGTTTCCATATTCTTAGGTGCAGATAGATTCCCAGGGACTTGCTTTAATAGCACAATCTCAAAAACTATATAAAAGCCCCTAACCCCCTTACCTGGAGATGTTGCAATACCCTACAAGAAATCAAAGCCAGGGTTGCTTGTATTAGGTGATGAGCTGTGTTGCTGAATATCTTACGTATGATTTACTCACACCATAAAAGAACTTTTCTAATACAGGGTGTTTTCCGAAGCGTAGTGTTCAATGAAGGCTATGTTTAAATGGAGCCACGTTTTTCTTTCTGTTCACGTTCAAACTGCCTGCAAATTATTCAAAAAGAGCTGATATTAATTCTTAGTGTGTGTTGAAACTACATTTAGAAGTTGAAAATAAGGCTGTGCTCCTGGCCCAGAAGATTTGGGATTTTATAAAGTATAAAGGAGATTGCACATGTGGAAGTTTCAAAGAGTCACTCCTCTGTGTGACAAAGTTTGGGAAAACATTAAGCCCTGGAGTTCTTCTGTAGCAGTAACACTCCACTTTAGGTAAAAGACAGAGTGTTATCCATCACAATATAAATTTTGTACCTCATTGTAAAGGAATTTCAAAGTGGATGCAAAACTCTGTAGCAAACTTCCTCATCTCCTTAGACCTTTACTCTCAGTTTGGCTGGTACAAGCATTGTGTAGCACAGAGGAGAGAGCCATGAGAGTCTTCTGTGTCATTTAATCTTCCATGCGGAACACAGGAAAGTAAGATTAGACTCTTGAGATGTTCATCTGACACAGCATAGCAGGGGACAAGCGTGACTCTCAGCAGTCTGAAGATTAATAGTTTTAAAGTGAGGAATAATCTGGCCACCCTACCAATCAAAAAGTTAAAATGACCCAGGAAGGTTTAGAAACTTTGGAAATATAAAGGCTTGAGGTAAAATGTTCAGAGATGTGCTCTTAAATATTGAAGTATTGTCATAAGGTCCATGGTGTGAATGCACCGAAATATAAGTAGGTGGTTTCTGAGTGGATTAAAAAATAACAATGCAAAACCTGCAGCTGCACTGTCTGTGGCTCAGTTATCTGAGCTTCCTTCCTATGAGTGTGTTGCTTTGATCAGAAAAGATTGATTTATTTTGTTTGTTTGTTTGCTAGTTTTCCAATCATCATTGTTAAAACCAGTTCTCTCTTCTTAAAGGAGCAAGAACTGGCAGCATGTCAAAATCTCAGCATATTGTTATGCAACTGGCATATGTACTAAGAAAAAAAACATAAATCAAGGCTGTGATGCACTACTGCATGTCAGATATGCTTTTTGGAGATAAGAGAATCCCATTACAAATGCTGATTTTTTCAAAATTACTATAAATCATGACCAATATTCACTGAATGCTAAAAATTCAATAACAGTGTACACCGTTTCAGTGGTGCTGCCTCCAGAATTGATGTGATGCTGAGTTACCACCTGGCAGCCCTTCAGAGTGGAGATATTTTTAATATCTCAGGTCGTGTAAAACTAAACAGGTTAACCTAAAACCCTGTGCACTATCATTTGTACAAACTGCCAATAACCATCACAAGGTAAAGCACTTTCCTCCTGTGCTAAGGAATGCCACTAAGAGGATCATTTTTCTTCTCTTCTTGGATGGATCCGATTGTTTCACTCAATGGAGCTTGGTTTCAGCTAACAGCATTCTGTGCACTCGAAGATAAGGCATGACCAGCAGCAAGACATAACACAGGTCTAATAAATTCTTTAAATTCATGGTTCTTACTGTATACCATACTTAGTAATCAAACCCACATAATTTATAAACCATATTTTTGCATATATATGCAAAAATCACTTCTGCCGCAAAGTAAAAACACTTTAGAAGGCTCAAGAGCATTTTAGTACTCCTTAATCTGAGAAGCTTTCAGGCAAATTGTGAATGCAAGAGGCTAGCATTTGCTAAAAAATGGATGCCACAATATTCTCACTTTAGGCCTAAAAGCTTTAGGCCTTTTAAAGTCTCTGCACAACATCTGTGAGAGAGAAGGGCCTTTAAACAAATATGGGGCTTGTCTCTGTGTTTCCTGTATTTATCTAAATATTCTACATTTTAATGATGCATGTTTTGTAAGATGAGCATTCAAAACATGTAAAGAACTTTGTGTAGGTATATATTAGAAAATTAAGTGTCTGAATTAAGCTCCCTATGATATTTTAAAGCTTTTTAAACCCCATTTTTCAAGTTGTCATCATATTATATACTTACTATCCATCATTTATTAGCAGCGTGTGTGTAACTGTATACACAGCTTTGGAGGAAGAGGCTGTTCAGAGTCAGAGCGATGCACTTCACAAGTTTTCTTATTGCTAGGAGGGATTTACTTCTGCCCCATTCACAAATTTTGTATTTAAATATTTGGAGAGTGGAGAAGCTGGGAGTGTGATGGGATGTGTGTGGCAACTGGGTCAGAACTGGGAGCCTGTGTGTCGTGGCCAAGATTATCCCTAACAGCCACCTGTCTCTGTTCCCTAGCCATGGAGATCTGGTGCAGTAAGGCTTTGGGAAATATTTGGAAGACAAGAGTAAACTCTCAGTTTACAGTCCAAGCTGTGAATTAATCATGTCAGGGAGGCAAAAAAAAGTCACAAGCCTTAGAGGCACTACAGTTATTACTGAAGGCTGTATGTATAGGCTGTACTGTTTCCAGCAAGTTCTCCTCCTTCAGATGGTGATGTAGGAGGCCTAATGAAGTGAAGCACAGTGTTGTGTGAGCCTACATATCCAGCTCTGGTCCAGATCCTGTCGTGTCTCATCTCATCTTTTGCCTAAACAAGCATGGACAGGAGGCTTTTCAGAAGCCCGAGTTTGTAATGGTTGGACATGAGTCAGGGCTAATGTGCCATGTTAGAGATGAGATGATCCTTACAGGGAACCACCTGGAGAACTCTCTTGTGCATGTCTCAGCTCACTGGGCTCTGAACAAGCTAATCTTGCCCAAAATGATTTTGATTTGATGAATTTGGGCTTCATTTCCCCATAGCTAATACATGCTCTTAGGGAACAGTTTCCTGGGCATCAAAAACTGGATTTCCAGTATTTCTGGAAATACTGAAGCTATTGTCCTGTGCTCCCCGATACACTGTCATCCAGGGTTTTACTCTTCTACTGCCCCATTGCCCTATGCAATTACATACTGCCAATGCCTGTTATTTTCTGCATGTGGAATGGTGCATATTTCACTTCTCAGAAAGACTTTTCCCTAACTAATAGCTGTTCTCATTTGCTTGTAATATACAGGTTTAAACTTATATATCTCTTTTTTTAACTACTGCACCTCTACTGCGAAGTTTTGCCATGCATGCTGCTGGGAAAGAAATCGTTAAGGATCTCAACCAAGTTCTCTTCATGCATTTGTTTTCTCATTTTTTTAACTGGACTTGGCTAAGACCTTTGTTTATCAAAACCAGAAATTAAAGGGAAGCTTATAAACTGCCCATTTGTATAATGAGCCTGTAATTAGCTTAGCATTCAATTTTATAGTCAAATTAGAGACTGAATTTCCTTTATTCAGCACTGAACTTCACTTATGCTTTCCCAGCATCTCTGATGGAAAAATGAAACTCCTTACATGTCATACATTTGTGCACTTGTTTGCCATCTTAGTTGCTGGTTTTGTGACAATTCTCCCACAAAATCCTTTTTTCTGGTCTTTCTGAAATGTTTATGAATCAAGAATAAAATAGCCCTGAAGAGGCAGCTGAGGATTCCTCTTGAATAAATGAATTTCCATATGACACGATCCAACGTGGCCTTTTCCTTTCTTTCTTGTACCTTCATGTTAAGACTAAACTTCATACTAAGTAAGATTTAGCAGAAGGAAATTTTGGGATAATAAGTGAAAACAATTACTCATCTTGAGATCACGAACCAGAGACTTGGACCTCTGCAAAATTTGCAATCAACTGCAAAATTTTAAATCAATTAGAAGAGGAATATGGCAAAAAGGCATTTTTGTCCTGCCTGCCCTTCAATATGCTGAGAGTAGTCTGCTGTATCTTTATTGCTTCCTCAAAAAGAGAGGGTGTCTTTGAACTTGAGATTTCACAAATGCCTGAGGAGCAGGTCTCAGTTTTGCATATGCCTCTGCAAATATAGTAGCCCATCAAAATGATCACAAAATACTTTCAGGAGGTGAAGTGACCTCGAATTTTAATCATTCCAATGTTTTTCCCATGCCAAGTCTTGTCATTTTTTCCCTCAAAACTTCCCAGCATTCACCTTTTGTAACAGTTGAGACTACCTCTGACAACTTAAAACATTGCTACCGCTTGGATGCAGATCTGTCTGAAAAAATGGCCCAATTTTAACGTCAGAAACTGGAGCTGCTTTTATGAGCCAACATTGCATCTGGGTTTTACCTTCTTAGCTTTCAGTCATTTTCTGCTATCTCTCCTTGCCTTGCATCTGCTTTAAAAAGTGCTCAGACAGTTTGTAAATACACCAAGTCTTGATAGGAATAATCTAAGTAATAGGTTCTTTGACATCGCGAGGCCCTGAACTTACTCTCTCTTCACAGTATTTAGTAACATAAAAGGAGCTGGATTCTCAGTCTGCTTTATTTTAAAAGTCTAATATTTTATGTGTTTGAGTTGGGCAGAATTCCAGTAAAATACAGACTTCCCTCATAAAATTCTACAGTAAAAATCAACTTGAAGTTTTATGAATAGCTTTGCTTTGGCTGTTACTCTAGGTTTTTCTAATAAACCTTATGAGAATGTTCTGAAGGATTTAGTAGAAACTGGTAACTGTGCTTTTTAGTATAGTCACAGAGTACAGTACAACGATACTCAAAATTATACACAACTCTTACTTTTATGGATCTTAGAGCATCAGTATAGTGGCATATGAAATTCCGAGGGTTTAATTCTTTCTTGGGATCATGTCAATTTTAGTTAGCAACAGGAGTCTCCGTGATGAATGGTTTTCGTAGAGTTTAGGGTGTAATCTGAGATGACTGACATCAAGAAAGAAAAGTGAGATAACCTGTTTAATTCACTCCAGTTTAAGTTATCAAAAACTTCTCACTACAGATGATTCATGTTACCTTAGAACATCTAAATCAATGCTTCCTTCTCCTATTTCATCTCTTTTCTCTGTTTTTCTTTCCTAATACATCCGTTTTCTCACTCCATTAGTAACAAGTTCTCACTTATCACTTGGATATTGAATGGAGTTCAGTTAGGTCCAAATGCTGTTTGAATCATGTCAAATGTTGTGTGGAAAACCCAGCAAAGCTAAATTCTCATCTTGACAGGTTGCAGAAGAAAGTTCTGAAGAACTCACTGGAAATCAATAATTTCTGTAGACCTCTTACTTTGAAAGGACTAGAAGAGAAAGTTGCCTTTTTAGCCTTCTCACTCAATGTCCTTCTTAGCACTTCTGTCTAGCTATTGCCTTAGGCATAGGTGTAGGGCTAATATAATTTCTCTCTTACTGAATTCCTCAGCTAAGTGGAACAGTCCTTCAAATAACCTGTCCTGTGTCAGCACCCCTACCATACAATGCTACACTGTCTTGATCTTACCCTGTTATGAGAGTCTTCTGGGCTGGAAAGGATAGCTGGATGGCTCTATTAAGCTGCATAATAGTTTTCCACTGTTTTTGACACAGCAAATATTGCAAAAATAGTCTTGCTTCTGGAACTCTTGGCCCTTGAGGAGTTGCTTGCTCAGAAAGGAGGCTCAAACTATTTTGAGCCTGAAACAAGGACTGACATGTAAAGAAAAAATAAAATTGGAGACCAGTTGCTAACTTTTGTTTTATTATGTTTGTCATGATAAAACTATTTGCAGTTTTCTCAGTTCCATGGCAAATACCTTAGCTCATTTGTGGCCTTCTCGCTCACTTTTAAGGGAATTGTGGTTACTGGATGTGTAGATTTCATTTCTCTTAAGAAATCTGCTACGTAGCCTTTTGTTGGATGAGCTTGTTTGCCATTTGGCTGTAGCCATTGGTACATAACTGGAGAAAAAGAGACTTTGAGAAAAAGCATTGCTCGTTTCTCTTGCTTGTAACCTGCTCTGCTCACTCCATTGAAGAACAACAAATTAATAAAAAAATCTCAATCGTTCTTAGTAACTGGGCCTGTGCTAGTCCAATATATTGGCTAATACTTTCTTTTCCTTTATTTTCTGTAATGGATTTTAAAAGAAATATCTAGGCCCAAGGATGGGTTTGATAAAGATAAGAGCCTTTCTGAACGTGGAAGTATGAGCACAACAGTTTCAAAAGACAGTTTCATTCCAAGCAGAGTAAATGTCAGGGTATGCTAGATGACTGCTGGAATGTGTATTAGTCAGCCCCCTCTTACTCCTGGGATGAATTCCTGTTCACATCGGCAAGGTGTTGAATTAAGTTTGCTTGTGGATCATAGCTGTAGGAACTGATTTTGAAAGCAAAACCTGACACCTCTTTATTCATCACCAACTTTTGACTTTGCTCTGCTTTTCTCCATCCTTCCCTCCACCTCATTACCTTCCTTCTAGCTCTCCCAACCCAGACATCTGGAAAAGCTGCCCCTCAGCAAATTAGTGACCTAATGCAGGGGCTTCCACAGACCTGTAGTTCCTAAAAGGTGAGACTGGCTTTCAGAGATCCCACCTCCCAAATGGATTCTGTCACCTTCTTCAGCACCATCAGCCATGTCCTGCATTTCTTGCATGAAGTCAGGGAGGATTTTGGAATGCAGAAATTGAACCCTTAATAGAACAGTTTCATATATCAGAATAGGCTGGGGAGGAAGAGAACCAAAATGCTCTGCAATGAATTAATAAGTTCTTCTGAGGTTCACCTGGCAATGATTTAGAAGAAGAGTAATTTCCAATGTAGGTAACACTAGATAGCTCTGGGTTTTTGCTGATGTGGTCTTGTAAAAGAACTTTCCTTCATTCCTAAAGAGGTTAGTTCAGAACAACATTTACATTTATGGTATTGATTAAATAAATAGGTGGTTGCCAACTACATCTCTGTAATAGTTTTGTAAGTAATGGCTGCTGCTCTGTAATTCCCTATAAAGCAGAGTGCCTGTGTGGTCACTGAAAGAGGGAGAGCTGGACTCTGGGAACAAAGCTTCCAATAATTACAGTGGAAAAGAATGTAACAGAACACAGGCAGGTTTCTGCCCCTCTATTAATGCTTTGCAAAGCTGAGATTTTCTGAGCCTTCCGTGGCCGTTATTGCTTCAATCTTAACAAAAAGGGTTTGATAAAATTTTGCTCAAATCCTGCTTTTTGAATATTAAAAGGTGACATAATAACTACGGAGACAGATTTCAAATTGTCATGTAAATTTCCCCAGCATTAGCTTTCAAAGTTTATTATTGCTTTATAATATTCGTTGCTCTTAAGCTTCTTATTTATAGAGGCAGTGTATGTATTTGGAATAACTGTGATAAATGGAGAGATTAAGGTAATATTTCTTTTACCAAATCTTTTTATTTGGGTGCCAGTAAGAAGCTATGGATTGTAATTTGTTTTGTTGTTTAGTTACTTGGTTTTGTGTATGTGCACATGTATTTTAATTTTAATAACTTGGAAGGCACAATTGTTACCCTTGTCCCAGGCCATTAGGAATCCTTGGAAACTAATCCCAAAACTACATTTAAAATACTATAGAGGTTCGTGTACATATCACAGGAAAATAGAATGTCATTGAGAGCTTTAAATATCCACTATCCTTCCTTGCAATTTCACAATAGGATGAACACATTTTTTATGAAGAAACGTATTACACATCCTCTCAAAAATATGATATTCACTTTTTTATTGAGTATATTTCCATGTTAGTAGATAATGTGGCATTTCCAGATTGAACTTGCAAGATATTTTCAAGTTGAACTTGCAATATTTGTCTCATGTACCCAGTACAAAACTTCCTTTTTTTTCCTCACAGTTATGAATGATTCTTATTTCATTGCATTTCATGCCTGTTTATTTCTGTGATTTGAAAAGTACATTATATCTGTATTTCCTCTTGACCAGCACAGTCTGTGCACTGTAAGAAGTGTGATGAGAAAAGTGATGGTCTTCTAAATTATCAGTTGTGCTAAGAATGCCATATAGCAAGGACAGATGTGGAATTGTTGCAGTGATTTTAGAATTCTGCAAATTTAAAGTATTTTGTAAAGTTCTTTAAAATTTTGAAGATATTTTAGAAACATTCACTATCAATATTTGAATTCAAGATGGATTTTAATATTCTTCTGTAAGTTATGGCTGGTCTCCATGAGCTTTTGATTCATCTCAGGGTAGTTGGTCAAGTGCAGGAGCATGTGGCTTCACTCTCTTCAGAGAGCAAGTACAGTTATATCTACTTGTCCAGTGGACAGATACATATATCTGCATATGTTTGTGTGTGTGCAGGTATTACTTAACTGGTCATCATAGAAGGTCTGAAGTAGTAGTGGTCCAATTTGGCACATTCAACAGATGATAAGGCAGGGGTCCCAGGCGTTCCTTTGGAAACAGCCCTTCAGAAAAACTGCTGTCTTGAGCTGGTGGATGTGCATAGGATTAAGTCATCCTTTTAAGCCAAGTGTCTGATGATGGGATATCCTGGTTCTGGAAGAGATAAACCCCAAATAGAGATTTGCCTCATTGTTTTGCTTCGTCAAGAATCTTTCCAGTATCTCCTTGTGGAGATTCACATTCCTGTTTTCTGCTTCCCTCCCTCTTTACCCTCTTCATTCTCTCCCCACTTTCTTTCCCTTCTTTTCCTTTCTCCTTCTCTTCCTTTGAAAATGTCAGCCATCATTGGGAAGGTGTTCCTTTGAATGTGCAATCTTCCAGAAGCACACAGGATTCTGTCAGCTCTGTGCTTGAAAGTATTACTGCATTAAATATATTGTGTCCTGACATTAAACTGATGATTTTTTTTTTTTTTTTAAATCCACAGCCTGTAAATGATTCTGTGATGCTATCTTTTGAGTAATGCATGAGAGGGGTGCTTTGATGTGCTATTCAAACATGAGTTCATTCTAAGTCAGAGGCACTAGTGCTCAGGTAATAGATATTTTTATATGGGACAAATGCTGTAACAATGGTTGTATAGATAAAAATGTTCATACTAGCTGACCAAGACAGACAAGAGTTCTGTTATTTAATAACTATGACAAAGAATCATAAATACCACAAAGCATGCAACGTGGTAAGGAAATTAAATAGAAAATGAATGAGATAAGAAAAAACATATTTTCCTGTCGGTTCATGTTTACTTAAATTTTTATCTCTGACCTCTCTATAAAGCAAGATTTTTGTTGTTCTGACCCTGAAAAGATATATTCTACTCTTTCAAATGAGAACAGAAGCAAGAAAGGAAACATGAATGCAATCCTACAGATGTAGTGCCAGCCTGTTGGCCCAGCCATGGAAAGACATTCTGCCTTGATCTGCAGCACCAGAGTAGGGAGCAGCTGTGAGGTGCAGTGGGCTCTGGCTCACCCACATAAGTGACACTAATCGTACCTTTCACAGCCTTTTAAGAAACCCAGGGTTGTCATTAATCAGTCTTCAGGGAGCCTGGCACAGGCACCCCCAAAAGCAGAATGAATTCTGTGATCTGGATATTAAAATCCCCGATTAAATAAGGTATTATCGTAACACAGCTCATTATGCAAGCTTGTCACTCTTTGAACTAGTTCATTTCCAGTATAATTTTAAAAATGAAAAAGAGTTGGATAATTCTCCCACAGAAACCAAGAAAAAAAAAGAATTCTAATACACAAAGTCAATATAATCTGTATTCTGTGGCTTTTAGACTTCTGGATTAATTTAGGTGACTAGTTTCCTCATGTTCCTGCTCTGCTTCCTCCTTTTCCCAACCATGCAGCATCAATTAGAAGTTCCTTTTCTCTTCAGAAAAACTCCTGAAAGTATTTTTCAATGTATGTTATGCGATAATTTTACTGAATTTCCTGGTTTTTTGGGTTATTTATATGTCTTAAAAAGGGACCATCTGTCAAAACCCCCAGCAAACCACGCAAGGGCTCTCAGGACTTTGCATTCATGGTAAATATTTGGGTCAGCTGTGTGCAGAATCTTCTGACATTTTTAGAAATCTGGAAGCAGTGTAGCCTTGGAGGAGTGCTGTCTGCATGTCAGTTACAGACTCAGCTTACAGAAACTCAGCTTGTTAAGGCTTTCTTAGGTTTGATGTGCCACTGAAGTTGATTCACAAAATCAGGAGAAAGGCCAGCCATGACTTTTTCTCATTCTTTGTTACTTACAGAGATGTTGGTTAGTAAAACTAGACTGGGAGTCTTCCAGAAAATTTGTAACATGTTCCTTTTGATCAAGGTGAAGGTACGGTGCATGCTGCCAGTGTTACTGCAGGTCAGAGGAGCTCTAAATTCAAAGAGATATTAGTTAATATCATTTTATCTCTTACTAGGTTTCTTTTGCTGGATTAATTCTTGTTTTGTCCAGATGCTACTGCACCATGCACTCCTCCTGAACACTTGCTTTCATTCAGGCAGGTGCTGCTGGCCTGGGCTGGGGCATGGATGCAGTGCACGCAGTGCTTCTGCAAGGTCCTGTCTGCTCTAGTATGGCTCTCAGGTTATTTACAGGACCAGGAGGAATCCACTTGGATATGCCCTTATTTTAATACTTGGTCATGAGTTAGGACCCCAAAATGAAGAGATTTTAGACAGACCTTTTGAAGGTGGCCACTTACATCCAGTTTCTATCTTCATATTTAATAATTCCATACTGCTGCTAGAATGATTTCCCATAAAAATCTGTTGCATTCCTTTCTTCGTGGATTAACATATCTTGCTGGATTTTAGTTACCTGTGGTTTGAGGTTTTGCTGTAGGGCTCCCCAATGGTAATAATGTCTGTGTGTCTGTGTGTGCTTTAACACTGTTTTCTTTTCTGTTCAGCGTAGCATAGTTCCATGCATTGTAGCAGCCTTGGTACGTGCAGTCTTTTTATGCTACAGATCAAAAGGAAGAGAAAAGAATGGAAAATTTATTTTCCAAAGTGTTAGTAAAAAGCTTATTTCCCCAGAATAATGGAGTCCAGGTAGCTGGCAGGCAGGCTTTCGAGACGTCAGATCTCCTGAGCTGGTGCACAGTTTCAATTCAATAATTACTCTCATTCCCACTATGGAGCTACTCAGCAGCAAGTGGTGCATCCAAACTGCACCCGTGATTAGAATGGCATTAGAAAAGGAAACGAAGACTCTTCAGCTACACACTGATTTTCTTCCTTGCAGTAAAGACTCAAGTTTGGGTTGCTGAAAATAAACAATTAGGAAGTGAAGTTGGAGGCCTCTGCGGCCTTGTGCTTCCGCTGCTCCGAAATACAAATTGTAACAGTGCAGTGCAATAATCTGCCTGATGCAGAGAATGAGGTTTAAAGTTGTTGGGCTGTGGCAATGCTCCAGTAAAGCTGAGAAGCCATGGAAGGTTCCTGTGGGCGTGCTCCACTGTGTTAGGATGCAGTGACATGAGCTGATGGGGCATCTGTAGCCAGCGCTGTTGGTTTCGTTTACACATCTGCCAATAGCAGCCCGCAATCGCCCGTGAAAAGCCATTATACACTGGCCCATAAAGCCACACAAAATTTTCATTATGTTTCGCTTAAAAAGTGCTTGTTTTGCAGGATAGAGGCTGTGTCAATAAAATGGATTGGATGTCACTTAAACCAAGTGACGTGCTAATCTCCTGGAGGCCCTGTGTCCTTAATCTCTACAGGACACAAGTCAGTTTAGAAGCGTGAGCTGTTCTCACAGGTAGCAACTATTGAGCTCTTTAATGTAAATTCAAAGGCAAAGCTTATCAGTGTGTTTCAGAAATTGCTTCAGTGTGGTTGCTGTCTATGGGAAAAAAATCCCCACAGTTCCCCCAAAATCCCTGGGCAACTTCCAAGCTTTCACACTGCCCGCGAGCACCTTTTAATTATAAAGAAATTGTTTTTGGTGATATGTGCCCTGTGACCAATTGGATTAGAGGCATTTCTTCTGGCTATTATTAAGCTAACTTGACTATTGCCCTTGTGTAGCTAAGCATGATCAAAATATAAAGTATGGGAGAGCATCTCAATTATGAACTGTAGTACAGTGCTCCTGCAGACTAAAATCTTCAGTTCATTGCCAACAAAAAAAAAGCTTCAATGTCTGGTAATACTATAATGAAAGGGCAAAATAATAGGCCCAGGATCAAGGATGCAGTAGCTCATCAGGACAAGTTACAGAGGCTATTGAGAGATTCAGGCTGAGGTTTTTAACATTTCCCTGGGCTGGTCATTAATAGACAATAGGTAGGGCCATTGGAAACTCCTAGACGATCTGTGGCTCCTTAGAAAGATCTAAAGACAAAGAACTCTTGTCTCCTTGGAATGACTGTAATAATCTGCTACAGATTATAAAATAATAAAATGTTTTATGGTGTATATTCCTTCCCTGTTTGTGTTTATCTGCTCTCTCTTCTAACTAGCAATTACTAACATGTTTCATATGTGCTGTAAATTACAGCCAGTTACTTTCCTGTTCACTTGAGCAATAGCAAGTTTTTCACTAGAGAGCTGGTCTGTGAATTAAAACCAGTTCTTCAGGGCTCATAAAGTTAAAGTCAAAAGCAAGGAGCAGAATGCTCATCTGTACTTCTGACATCCTGATCTTGCTCGCTCTGAAATCCTGAACTGAAAGCAGTGTGACTGGATGGGCTCCACTTACTCTTCCATTGTCATTTACTGAGAGCAGTGCAAAATGCAGCTTTCCTGCCTGTGACTATATTTGGTGTGAATTAAACAATGGGGAGCCAGCTCTTCACAGTATTTTTACTGCTCATTCATAGCATGAGGAGGGGAGAAACAGGAGTAAGAGAAGAACTTCTGCTAGATCTGAAATGGGTTCATCACAGGAGGGGTTTTGTTTTATGAAGCAGGAGGTAATCACAAACAGTAACATCAGAACATGCTTCAGCTAAAATAATTTATTATTAAAATAAGTGAGGTATTTTGTGTTATTAGCAGAAAGTACCAGAGTTGATCCTCGTTCTTATGTGTGATGGGTCACAACCACATGCTGATTGAGAAGGTTTATTAATACATAAGGTGGACAGTATCACTGCCAGTGTTACCTCATTAGAGCGTTTACACCACTGGGAATAATAGCCTTGGTGTGCAGGTTTGATTAACTCCTCTGTGACCTTGAAGTTTTTACGATTTTTAACGTGTCCTCTTACTTTAAAAAAAGAAAAAAAATCTGCTCAATTAGTTCCAAAATCTCTTTCTATGGAAGGAGAAAAGCTGCCAGTCAGATTCCCCCACTCATCGCAAACAGAACTGGGAATTTGGGAGGTGCAATCACTTAAGTATCATTGTTCCCATTTCTAAAAATTGAACACTGTATTCTAATTTCCATTTTCAAATTGATCACAGTTTTTCCTCATCTATTTAGATTCTGTTGGTTTTTTTTTTTTTGTCAGTACAAAGAAAGGCTCCTTCCTTCTGGAGTTTTTCTCTTTGGTTATTTGTAGATCAGATTACACCCCTCTTTGCCATTTTGATGGATTAAAAAGCCAAGGCCAGAAAGATTCCTGTTCTAAAATGCACTCTGTATTCCTCTGATCACTACAGTAATCCTGCCTTTCATTAGTTCCAACATTTTTTTTTTTTTTTAATTGTAAAGATGGAGCAAAATTAAAAGTTGGGGTCTCATTGGTGACTGAAGTAGCTGCACGGCCATTTGCCAATTTCTGCTGGAAGTAGCTTTTGTGATAGATCCTTGGATTATATTTGTCTTTTGCCTGACCAAGTTACACAGTATCTAAAAATCAGTGTTCTTACAGAGCAGCTGAATTTTTCCCTCTCTGTAATGTACTAGTACATTTGTATTTTTCTGTGTCAATCGAAAAGAGAATACAAAATAATTACTGTTGGGAGCCTGTGATATGTAATTTCATTTTAAACCTGCACCCCATCCTCAATTCCTTCTTAGTTCCTGTCCATGATATATATGTGTGTCTTCCTGTTACTGATTCACTTCAACATTTCATGAGGAAGAAACGTAATTAGTGCCCAACACTTTTGTGTGCCAGTGGTAGCTGTAAAATTATTAAATAAGATTGATCCTAAAAGAAAATTTGGAGAACTCAGCTCTTGATCTCGTTCCAGTACAGCTGTTGGTTCAGGGTGACCTGTCATCATCATCTGTTCTCTGGTGAGGTCATTTGGCATTTGATATTTCCTGTGCTAATCCCCATCTTTTCCAATTTGTAGCACATGTTACATTAAACATTTTACTGAAATTAAGGAGTTTACTTCATTATATTCAATTTGTTTAAAAAAGTTGCTACTCTCTTATATCAGACAGTGAATTACAAGCTATCCTGGGTGATTCCATGTAGACTGATGTTGAAGTTCTCCTTTGTCTCATTTTATTTCCTCACACTCCCCCCGTGTCTTTATTTACTTCTGCCTTCAAAACAGTGATCCAAGATTTTCTACACTCTAAACAAAGGAAAAAAAGAAATCTGACTCTGCCATAAATCCTTATTAAGAGGTTGGGTTTTTCTACCCATGTAATTTTTTTCATAAAGTGGGTGGAATTTCACCCTCTGTTTTCCCTTTATTGGACTATAGAGGGAAGAGAATAGTGTAGGACATTGTTGAGGGGGTGGGATCCCCTTTTCCTCTTGAGCAATCCATCTCTTGTAAAGGTTTTATCATGGACAAGAGAAGGGAGTAGGTCTTGTAGCTTCAAATCCCATGCCTTGATTGCAAAACCCTCACTGACAGAGGCTCTGCTTCCTGAATGAGTTTATCCACTCAGTCTCTAGCACCAGGTATTAAAGTAATTACACCATTAGCAACATCTTTTTCTTAAGTAAAGTGTGTATTCCTTCTCTCCTAGATTACAGAGAAAGTGAATAATCCTTGCAGAGATACAAGTCACAGAGTTCCTTCTGCAATTCGATTAAGCAGGACTTAGTTGGAGTGTTCCCTTTGATGAGAACAAATAGAGCTCTGCACTTTTTTTAGCCAGATCTCTTTCCTGGGGCTGACTGATCTGTATCACTCCTGGGTATATGACAGAGACAACGAGGAGTTAATGGCTCTGCATAGCAAGGTGCTCTCTGCCAGAAGTGCAGCTGTAATGAATTGGCTTCAACATTAGCAGTATAAAGTAATTTAAGATTAAATTTTATAGCTCATATTTTTACAGGGAGCATTACCCACTGTTACAAGATATCTCCATCTCATATTTCACACCATTTTCATTGAAATCCCCTCTTCTTGGCCCAAAGAGATGTCATATGTGAGAAGCTAAAAGCAAGGATAAATACATTTAGAAACTTGAACTAGAACTGTCTTCAGCCGAATATATTTTTAATCATCTTATTTGGCAACTGTTAAATTATCCACATTATATCCTGTTTCTAACATTCTGCTATTGCAACATGAAACGATTCTTTCACAAACATCTCAAGGTTTCTTCATTCTTTGGGGATATCAGAAAAAAGAAAAAAATGTATCCTAAAAATGTGTCTAAATACCACAGTTTTATAATCTTTGACTTTTATTTCCTTTTGAGGTAAAATGGTAGTAAATGGCAAATGATAAAGTTGATCAGTGTGGACTCCACAAGTGTACTGTACATGCTTGTATATACTCATGTACACTGACCATAAATCAGCCTACACTGAGACTATTTTATTGCTCTTCTGATTTTTATTCTCTGAAGCACCCAAGGCAAAACGTCGTGTCAATCAGATTAACAAAATTTTCTATAATACCTGTTTTTTATAGATTAGATGGAAAAAAAAAGAAATGGAATCTGTTTTAATGAACATTTCATCTAGTGGAAAGGTTGGCACAGGGAAGAGTCTTTCTTCACCAGCCTAGTTTTTCATCTCCCACATTTCCTCTTCAGTTCCATAACTTCTGTTTATGGATCCAACTAAAAAAAAAAAGGGGGGGGGGGGGGGAGTGAAGACCTGATCTAGGTTAAAATTTGGCTCAAAAAAGGGCTTTCTGCACTGTTACTAGGACCTACAGATGGTTGTGTTACTGTGGCAGTGTGGGAGTTGGGAAGACCGGTAAGGAGGTGAGGCAAGAAGGGCTGTTTAAGCCAAAACTGCTTCTGATTTATTCTTTCTTTTTTTTTCCCTTCCTTTCTTTAAATACTGAACTCTAAAATAAATGCAAGATGTTGCCAGAACAGTAACAAAATAATGTATTTAGTTCTGAAGGATTTTTTTTTTTTTTTTTTCCTGGAGAGGAAAAGCAGTGTGAGAAAATAAGAAGAAGTGAGAAGTCAAAACTTTGGAGAAGATTTTTAAAGTGCAGGTTTACTTTTGCTAAGGAGAGAAGTGCTGGCACTGACATTTGTCTCCAGAGTGTTCAGATTTTAACATACTTCTGCAGCCTTCAAGCTGATGTTCAGCAATTGGAAAATACGTTTTGCTTTGAATGAAATTGGTCATGAATGTTGCTGTTGGGTTGGATTTACTATCCTTCTAACACCTAGTTCTAGGCAGTAAAAAGAAAAGCCAGCCTGACAGGCCCTTAGTGTATTTGAACAGAGGGATGAATAGAGAGAAATACCTTGAGGGGCAAATATTGAAAAACAGGTCTGCTTGGAAGAGAAAAATCTTAGCAGAAAACCAGTTTACAAAGTGGTGGCATAATCTGTTAATAGCTGTGCAAAGTTTAAAGTGATACAAGGTCAATATGCTATGAGGGTAAATTAGTACTAGGTACACAGAGCAATTATCCAAATAATCATGCTGTGGTAGCTGCCAGCATTTCAAACAGTGAGAGGAAGGCATTTACACACCAAAACTTCTCAGTGCCCCTTTTGTGAGGACTGCTCTGAAACTTTGCTCCTCAATAATCTCTCTAGGTTGGCTCTTTGCATGTGGCAGGGTTTTAATTTACATTTTCCCTCCCATCTATACTGTCACTCATCAGGACAGCTTTCATACCTCTTGGGCAGGTAAGATCTCACTGTCATTCCAGTGGTTTTATGGCCTCACAGAAACTGTTCTTTCCCTCTGATATTTGACAACAGCATTGCCCAACCATATGTTCCTAAAACAGTGCTCTCAACCCCCTCCTTTTCCTTAGCAAAGAAGGGTATAAAGGAAATAGGCTTTTAGGGGCTTCACTGTGAAAAGGGGTCTTAAAATGCTCTAGAAGCAATAAAAAAGGTGACAGGAGTTTTTTGGGGGGTTGAGACTAAGCTAAGTAAACTGCTCTTTCAAATGCTACCAAATGCCCCCCCTCCTTTTTTTTTATATATAAATAGACTGCTACAGGCTTTATTTTTTTATATGCTTTTACTAGGTCATGGAGCTCTAGTAAAGTTGATTCTTTTAAAGGGTGAATGGAATATATCTGCTGTTTATTTATTTTGATGTATTTATTACAATTACGTCTGCAAATCATTTTATCCCTCAGATTTTTATTTGCTTCTGAAGAAAGCCAAAGACAAGATGAACAGTTTTTGAGACACTGAGGCGTTTTCTCTAGAGAAATAGAAAACACTTCTTCCAGCTTACTCAGAAGGTGGCTGTGACAGAGAATATCAGCACTTGCTTTTGTTGAGTCTTTACAGAACATGGAGCAGTGGGGGAACAAACCAAGCTTACAATCATTTTACAGCAGTGATTTCGGAGGGCAATGGGCAGACGTGCAAACTCTGCACACCACCTCAGAGAATAATGTGCCTTGTGCACTTACTGTAGATAAGAAGCAGGCTATAAGGTTTTAAAATTAACTGTCAACTTCATGTTAATTATTTCTTGTCATGGGGTTTAGAGGGGAGTGAAACTGGGGCAAATTGTATCTTTAAGAACCTCTGGCCTGAGCTGGCTGAAGCTACTGTCAGCTGTAAAGCTTGGGACTTGAGATAATGGAGCAGATTCCTGGCAGGCATTTTGGCTCTGAAAAGTCCCTAAACAATGCAGACACAGAGAAACGCCATCAAGGTAAATTCCCTTTGAGGAAACATCAGTGTTTCAGTCAAACATGAGTGAAATAATTTGGAACTGGCTAGTGGATCAGTTTGAGGGTGAATTTAGCTACTTTTCTTCATCCAGCATGTTTATGCTAGGTTATAGTCTTCCTTAAGATGCAAGGAATTTTAAGTAACATTGCATGAAATCCAGGCTCAAGCCTTCTTCTAAGGCTCTTGTATATTCCTGAGTTTTGCTTTATGATTGCTGTATACTCATGTGCATACAAAGAGCCCAGAGAAAGACTTCAGACTTTAATTATTTCGGGCATTTTTCAAAACAGCCAAATGATCTCCTGTCCTCTGACTGCCTATACCAAACCAAAATGGTCCTCTCCCAGTTCTCAGCTGGTTTTCTGGGATTTGCATCAGTTCCACGCTGCAAAAATGGAAGATCTGAATTTCTACAGATCCTAGGATGGATGATGATTTCTCACTATATTGTCAGGGGTAGAAAACCAAAACAGAACAGATGATAACTTTGAACACAGACACGCTCCTCTCCCGCTGCAGATGCTCTTAGGAAGGACACCATGCAAGAGGAAGGAGTGTTTGAGGAATATATTCTCTCTTAACTTGCAATAGGCAGCAAACTGATCATTGTCTATGTTTATCTGTGTAGGTGTTGTGTGTCAGTAAAACACACCTAAGTTATAATCATTGTTATCACTTAAACCCTGAACTGGGGGCTTCAGGGATGCATGTGGGTTACTGGCTCTAAGAGCTGCTCTGCAGAAGGAATATCAGTAAATTACTTAAGGAGCAGCCATACTCATGAAGATGACTTCAGACCTTTGTCACAGTTTTGTTTCAGCCCACATTACAGACACATCACCTCTCTAGCTTGCTCTACGTAACCATGTTAGAGCTGCTTTATGTTACTCTGTGTTCTCACATTGGTAATGTTGCTTATCCTCATTTCCTGCACCTCCTGCTTCTTACACCACAATTGCCTGATGTATCTTACCAAGTAATCAAAGAACATAAACGTGTAAATCTGTATTTGGATCAGTTTAGATACATAACAGTGGATATATTCACTGTGTGGAGAGCTTCATTCTACTTTTTCTCCTGTTACTTGACAGAACCAGAGGGCATGAAAGAGAGAGAATATATTTCAAGAGAGAAAGGTTTACATACCTCTTAAAATTTTAAATAAAACATTCAAATGAAATAATTATCCTTGAAAAGATGTGTTACTAACAGGAGCTCATTCCCTTCATATCCATTCTCCAATCTATGAAATCATAACATGGTAAAAAAGCTGTTACTGAGGGCTGTTTAAAAACACAGCCTTAATAACCATAAAAGGTTGTCCAGAGAACTGATAATCATGTTTGGATTTAAACACGGCAGCTCCCGACAGCTGAGCACTGATAAAGCTTTTTGGAATCTTCACGACCAGAACATCTGGAGTGATCCTTGAAATACAGCAGCCAACCAGTCTGTGGCTGTAGTCCACTCAGTGTAGAAAAATGAAGCTATAAACAGAGCCATTTCTAATTTTTACAGTTTTCCTAATATGGATACTTGCACAGAGTCTTCCTTCAGCTGCCAAGATGATACAACCACGCAGAGCTGCAGTTTCAAAGAATGCATTTGGAGGGCTCAGTGTGGTGCACGTTCTTTCTTAGGTTGTATCTGTTCCCTTTTCCACTGTGCAAACAACTTCTAACAGCTCTTCTTTCCTTCTGCCCTTCAAACATTACAAAAGCCTTTGTAATATGCAAAAAAGATAGTACCAAGAGCAAGCCTCTTTTGCTGCAGCCAAAATAATCCACCTCAAACTAGAACATCTGCAGACCTAACCCTATGATTGAAAATAATCCCAGATATTCTTTGAATTTTGATTCCTCACATTTCTTTTGTTTTTTTTTTTTTTTTACTTCCAGTAGGCCAACCACTTGAGCTTGTATGTGCAAATGGTAGCTAAGATAGGGAGGAGAAGAACCCTTATTTTTCTTGCCTTCCCAGGACAGTGGACACTCACTGCTGCATTTGTTTCAGTTCCTTCCCTTACAGGCTACTTTAAGTGGATAACAGCCGGAATGAAGGGGCTGGGGAGATGAAATAA
>NW_008600888.1:28965-92314 GCF_000691845.1 Merops nubicus
ACACAAGTACTTCTCCACAAAGCAGCCTCCCAGCTACGCTGTCTGTAAGGTCTGTGAAGCAGTTTTCACTTCTACACCTCTAAACTGCTGCTGCTCTTAGCAGAGGCAGTTTTAATCTGCACCACCTATAGCTATAGTGCACTTAAAGTGCATTTAATCTAGTTTATTTACTCATAGTTGCTTATGTATAAGTGAGTCTTTGGAGGTTAAAAGGGACTTCTTCATCTCTGCTACTTTTAGGAAGGTACAAAGAATCAGGATGAGTTATGGTGCATTATTCAGTTACCTTCTGCTTTGTTCTGAATCTTTTCTTCCTTCCTCAAGGATCTGCATTGCATTCAGCAGCTAGTTTATACTGTGCTGTACTTCTTCATTGTCTCCTTATTGCCACTCACCTGCATTCCAGAGATCTGCATCTACCACCTCCCTCAAGCAGCCCTATCACGCTCCTTGTGCCAGCATTTGAACTTTAGTTTTCTCATCTGAAAGAGGTCACTCCACCGGCTCTATCGAATATAATCTCGGATGAAACCGACAGAGCTACTATCAGAATAACTCTGAAAGGTTAAACCACGCATTTCAAAGGTCCTGTGTTGTCTCTGTGCCCGTTGTAATGATTTAGGCAGGCGCAGAGCACGCAGCACTTTTAGAACTCACATAAATTGAGAGTAGCATCGCTAGGAGCCGACCGTGCCCTCTCATACCTCAGGACAACAGGAGATCCGTGCACGTTTTTGGCATCAGATGGGTAGTGCATCATATTAACACAGGCTAATAAATCATGTTTGTCTCCAGCCACATTGCTGTGCATCAGCACCTGAACAGAATCTCTGTATAAATCTAACCCCTCCCCACACACTCTGCCTTGGCTGACGCCCAGCTCTGGCAGTTTTCACTGAAGCAGGCAACCGCAGCATGGGGGGAGACCTTTGTCATGGCTGTTTTGCCATGGAATTGCTACTGGGAACAGGAAGGGACAAGCCAGCACTCTCTCTGGCCCCCTCTTGAACCCCCTTTTTTCTGGGGAGCTGCAGGATCCCTCTGGGGAGGTGTCTGGAGGGGCCGAGCGTTGCTGCCAGCGTCACTAATCGCTGCCTTCTAGCAGGGAGGGACAGAGCAGCACGGGCAGGGTTTGGTCTGGGCATGGCTCCAGCATCCGCAGTCATGCACTTAGGCAAAGATCTTTTGCTGGAGATCTTTACTCAGGTTTATTATTTCTGCTGAATTCCAGCCAGCGAGTGGAAATTCCCACTAGGAGGTGGGAGGAAAATAAGTGGAAAGACATCGAAAACAGAAAGGATAAAGGACAGAATAAATGGAGCGATAACCAGCATGTTTAGAACCAAAAATGAGAAAGTAGTTACCCACTCGTGGAACTTAACAGGATTTATTTTAAACTCCAACTGCCTGTGCATAGAAGGCAGGCAGAGAGCACAATAGTGTTATCCTAAGTACCAATTAGTGAGCGTTGGAAAGTGCAGGCCCAGCGAGGTGAAAAATTGTGTGTAATTTTTAGGTGTGTGACACAGGTGTTTCTTTTTTGGAAACAAATCCATTCTACAGAGAACAAGGAGCAATCCTCAGGATTTAACAGGAAGCTGAAGGCCCAAGATAATGTCAGCAGACTTGTTTGCATTAAGAGAGACTGTTCCTCAGTAATGTTTTATTCCAGATTTTCTGGCAGGAGGAAGAGCATGTGTTTATCTGCTGATTTCAAGAAATAATACTTTTTTTTTTTTTTTTAAACACTTTCCTCATAAAATGAAAACTCCCCAGCATTTAGAAAGGCTAGTTTTCCACACTTAGAAAGAGCTCCCCAATCCTAGAATATCCTTCCTGATGAAGTGTGCCATGAGATCTGAGAAGGCTGTAGTCTGCTTTTCCCCTTCTGCTCTTTCAAGTGGAGGTTAGTTTTATTTTTACTTTGAGGCTTCTAAACGTGCAGAAGGATGTACCAGGGGTCTTCTTTTTTTCTGTTTTATATTTTTGGGTAAGAACTTCAGTCACAAGCCTTGCTTGTGTGAAGTAGGTGGATATGTCCCCTTCCCCCCTCATCGTCACACACTGTACTTAACAAATTGAGTTTGCATAGCAGAGATTAAAAATGTAAGAGGAAAAATCTGCTTGTTTACCAATTGAGCTCTTTCTCTCTGTGGGTATCTAACCGGTGGTGTGGAAGCTGCTGTTCCTCCGAGCTGGCTCAGCTGGGCAGGTGCTCACACATCCTTCCAGTGTCCTGACAAGTGGCTTAACACTTCAGGGATGGACTGTCTTACCTGTGCACTGCCTCGATTCGAATCACAACAGGCAGTAAATGAGGTGTTCCTCCAGGATGGGTGAAGGGGTGCTGAGGCCAGCTGAAGAGCAGCACAGCGCTCAGGAGCTTAATTCCACAGCAAGGAGCAGCAGGAACTGCATTGCTGTCTGCAGTGTCTGCCCAGAATCGTAACCAGGAGATTAAATAAACATAGGTACAAACCCAGGTGCTTTAAAGTGTACAGCTTTATAATGCTGTTTCATCATCCAGGTTTATAGTATTTTTTTGTCCTGTTAAACTTTTTTAAAGGCAGCAAGAATTATTTTAGGGCACAAATGAAATACATGCTTACATCTGAGTATCTTAAGATATATGTCTGTGTGATTCTTGTCTAAAATCACCTGGGAACATTGACCGAGGGTGTACTGGTGAAGACAAAGCTCTGCCCTAAACTTCTGTTTGATGATTGACTAGTAAAAGAAATTCACTGAAATGTTAGGGATAAATAGCCTGCTATGTTTATGTAATTCGAAATGCTGCTCAAAGAGAAGAACAATGAATGGTTTATGGAAAGGGAAACAGATCTATAGTGAGAAAAAGATGAAGATTAGGAGATTAGTATTAGTGTTGCTAGGATGAAGTGCATTCAGTTATCTTTTTGATCTCTGTCATCCAGTGGAAGCATCCTTTTTAATAAAATGAATAGCATTTTGAAAGAACTCAAGTGAGCATCTTTGGGTACTTCAGCTTTAAAAACAGGCAAGGGAGCAGGCTATCTGCAGTTCAGTATCTCCATGGTGGTAAAAGGAGAGGGACAGGTTCCTAGACTATTCTTTTTTCAGGACTAACTCTGTTTAAATATATGATATTTCTCTTAATTCTTGTTATGGAAATGAAAAATCAAAGTGAAATCACATTCCTCTTTTGAGAGAATAGGTTAGAAAAGCAAAACTTACTGTTAGTGGTTGCCCTTGTTTTAAGCTTGAAGCAAACTGTGATAGAAACTACATTGTGAAATAAATTATTCCTTTTTAATTACTTGCAATAGAAGTTATACCTTTATCTATAAAATCAAAGTAACTGATAGATAAGAGGAATGTTGACTTATTTAATGGCTAAACTGATTTACACCTTCAATTCATGAAACATGGAAGAGGATTTGATCATCTGTTACTAGAGTGTGGGAGTCAGAGAAGCCCCGACGTGCTGACAGATTGCATTCAGCAACATGCTTCTTCTCCAGGGAAAACACTGGTTCTTATTTTGAAAGATTCAGGCACTGCTTGAATATGAGTATCTATAAAATGCTCATTAGGGACAATAAAAATCATTCTCAATGACTGCAGCGTTATTAGGTGCCACCGGAACTTTGATTAATTTTCATTCTTGTTTGGGAATTTGCCTGGTGAAGAGATTCTGTACTCAGGGCTCACTTGTCTTTGGGGTTTATGCTCTCATTTTGAGCAAAAGAGAGTTTTGTTTTTTTTTTTCACAGGGCTGTGTGTGATTTGTGTTTGTTCAAGCTCCTATTCTGCACCACAGCACCAAGACCACAAAACCAAACCTACCATCCTGGGCAGGCCCAGGGAGCATCTGAGCCCCTGCTGAGGCTCCAGCAGCAGCCAGGAGCTGAATTATAGTTGGGGGTGAAAACAGGATGAATGCAAAGGGATGACCCTGGTTTGGTTTTCAGCCCCCAGCGAGCCCCTTTGTAAAACTGCCCCAAAATTCCTGAGATGCAGAAAGAGGCCAGAAAGCAGCAGCATCTGTCAGGGTGTGTGTTTGTCATTAGCGAGGCACCTCTGCGTACGACTGCAGAAAAACATGGAGCAGTCTGTAGAAGATGGGAGAGGAGGAATCCATAAAAGAGTGTTGATAGATGGGGAACCTGTTAGCTTTTCAGATGATCAGCTGAAATAAAGGGGAGTGAGAAGAAATACTGTCTTAATTCTTAATTATACACTGCCTTATGGGGCAGATTTTCTGCAGAATCACTGTAACTCATGCTTCATTCATCTCATTTATTGCTAAATCTTTTAAGGCCATATTAGATAGCTTCTATTTGTGTCAAGTATTCATCCTACACTTCTACTAAATGAAGTGAAAATGCATTTTAATCGTAATACTAAAAAAAAAATGCTTAGAAAGTTTTTTTTGTTGTTTCACCTTTTTTTTTTTTCTTGAAACATTACTTTAAAAAAAAAGTACATAGAAAATATTGAGAAAAGAGATACTACTTTGCTCATGCCTTCTCATTCCTCTTCCCCCAATGCCTATACTGCTGGGCTCATTTAGCTCTGCTATTAATAAATAAACACACACATATGGAAATAATAATGTAGCAATAAGTTTAATCAATCCACTCTGTAAGGGCTAGTTAAAATAAGACAATGCTAGTCAACCTGAATATAAATTAATAAAATATAAACAGTACTTATTTAATTAGATAAAAATATCAGTTAAAATCTTTATGAATTATTTAATGTATTGATTTATCTATAAGTAAAGAAGAATATCTATGTCTTGGCAGGATTTATATTTAATTTCAATCTCTTTGGCACATAAAAGGGTTATGATAGCCAGAGAAGAGACTGTGTGTTCTCAAATTGGTAAGGATTAAGGACTGGAGTTAATAAAGGCTTTGGCTACTTAAATAAATTTAGGTGGGAGTAGATGGAATTTAGCCACATGCATCCAAGAGTGAGTAGGTGAAGGAAGAAGGGAGAAAAGGAGTCCTCTGAAAGGAAAATTTGTCAAGGACATAACCAGAGAACTCCCATATATTCAAGATACATCTCATCTGGACTTAGTGACACTGCTCCTCTAAACATACAAAGGTTTCTTATTAAGTAAGTGGAAGAGTTAACAGTGGTCAGAGTTGCAATTTGAGCTGCATCTTCAGGCAGTTTCTTCTGAAAGGTTAACATTTTGACAGCCATTTCTAGAACCAGAGGTATGAATCAAAGAAATTATAAAATATTTGGTATTTTCTTTACTTGTGTGTTCTGCTTAAAAAACCAGAATGTGGCTGTACAATGATATGGTGATCAGAGGAAATCAAGAGTAGCTACAGTGGAACAAGTTGGCTGTAGTCTTTCTGATAGAACTCTTGACATATATTGCTTTATATATGCATCTATACAAATGGACATATGCAGATATAAAATGAGTAACATACATCTGTTTTGTGTAATTTAAAAAACTGTGATGTAAAGCTCAAGAGCTTCTTTTGCAATAGGCTTAGATTTTCAATTGGACAGTTTGCCCAAGGACATGAGACAGGGAAGACAAATGTCATCAAGACCCTTCTGAGAGTTTATATCTAATATGACTTATAGGGTGAGAGGCTTTAAGCTGTTTCATTTCCTTTCCTAAGGTTAAAAGTGACATTGTTGGATTTAGCTTGTCTCAGGGCTGAACAAAATGTATAATAACCCTTCTTGCCATTACTAATGACTGATGGTTGACTGAACAAGACCAATTCAGTCAGACCCTTCATGAAGTTATGATAGTGGGTTGTAGAAATTTGAAATTTCTCCACTAACAGACCAATAAACAAACCTGCCTATTTCATATGATCCCCTTTGAGGCTGTGGTTTTCTCATACTTCCAGCATCATATTCTGAAGAGACCGTATTTGGCAAGTTCTTAGATATTTTTTTCAGGTTCAAATTAGTGAGTGCCAAAGATTTCTGGGGTTCTCTATCAGCTTCTGCTCCCAATGGTATAGTGACCTTTCTAATATCGAGGAACCAGTGTTTGGTTTTTGGAAACAAAGTGTTTCAAAACATCAGATTCAGAGACCATATTCACACAAACTAAATTTCTAAAATTTCTAATTTCTAAATTTCGTAAAAGTTAGGATCATAGAAACCATTAGATCTCTTAAGCCATTCTTCTGCAAGGCTCATACCATTTCAAGGTTTTTCTCAACCCTCAAACTCTCTCTAGGTTTCTGCAAAGTTTTTCTCTCCTGCTTTTTCTCAAGGATTTTGTATCCTAAAGATTATGAAGGAACATTCTTTCAGTAGTTGCTAAAGTTAACCTCATATTTGTAGCCATGTTGGATCACTTTTAATCTCTTCTGTGAATTTTCAATTAAATTCTTGATTATTATTAATTACATATGGGGATAATCTTGTCTGTAAACCACTCTGTAAACACTAAAACATATGCCTGGGAAAAATCCCAGTATACTGGTCAGATCCATAATCCCATCAAAACCAAAAGAATACTATCTGCCTTCTTTGAACCCAAGCTGAGGGGCAGTACATAGACTTGTAATGTCTAATCCATAATGATTTTTACCTGTGAACGAAGAGTAGTCTCATCCTAGTCATTCTTTCAGTTCTTTAAAAATGCTCAGAGGTTGTTCACTCTAAATCTCTGGAGTGTCCTGTTTTCTGAGGACTGTTAGATATTAACGTGAGGGAATTAAATAGACCTATTGCACTTTTCTTCTTGACATTTGTCTGCTACTTTCTCTGGCACCGTTGGATCAAAAATATTTACTTTTTAATGATAGTGACTCTTAGCTACCCTTATAGCCTTTTTATTACACTTGAACATATGCCATTCCTCCAGTGTCATTCCCTTACTGTATCTGTGGATCTGATTTTTCCAGACTTAGCGCTTTAGAAATAGTTCTGGCTTCTTAGTCACATAACAAGTAATATTTGTGTGTGAAGGAATTTTTTCTTAAAACAGTCTTTACTGAATGCTTTATTATTTTCTCTGTAGTCCTGCAGTGTTCTTTCTGTGTTAGTCCAGGAACGTGGAAAAATAGCTATGTTAGAGTATTTCACAGGGTAAGAAGTGTTGTACCAAATGTCATATGCATTTCTTAACCTATTAGTAAAGAATTGAGTAGTTTCCTAACTAGTCACAACCTTCCTCCTGATAGATGACACTTGTTATGGTCATTTAATAGTAAAGAGCTGAAAATAGCCTGGCGTTGCTTTAGTTGCAGGAGGACACAAGGGGCAGTCATTAGGTTCATCTTATTTAAACAATTGCAAAAGTACCAAAACCTAAGAACCTTCCACCATGACCCTCTGAAGAGGGATGGCAATAAGGCAAGGAAGAAACTACAGAGGATAAATAGATCCTTTTTAGCTGAAATTAATGGTAATTCACCTTCCTTTTCTCCTGTGCACCTCAGAATAATGGGCTAGGTCTCATAGGACAGGTTATTTGGAAGAGATTCTTGTGAAACCTGCCAGTGATTTTGGTGCCTGAACTGAAGATGAATGTTTGTTGATTTGTTGTTTTGAAAAGCTAGTTCAGTCCTTACAAAGGCTGTTTTGTATTTAGGTTTAAACACAAAATATTACCGAAAAGCATCCTAGGAGCTTGTTGAGTACAAAGCAACCGGGAAGGGAGATCAGCCAAGCTTTCTGCTGAGTGCTGGACACCCATGGTCAGCAGCGCTTAGCAGGTAGCTCGTCTTCAAAGAGAAGCACCAGGTTTCACCTCCAGCATAGCTGTTGTGTTCACAAGGTAGCTTGGCTGCCTTCAAGGTTTTCTTTCACCTGACATGCTAAATTGGATATTTTAAAGTGAAACTAAAACCTTCCTGGTACTTGGCTTTTTTGAAACGCTGCTAGGCAGGAGGGTAAGGTGTAAAAGCTGTCAGAGGAGAGCTAGGAAAATATCACAGACAGTTCAGGGCTGATTTTGATTAATATAGATACACGGTCATAAAGCAAAAAATAACAACAGCAAAGCACTGACAACAATCATTAACATGGTCATTTAAATTTTACTGTGACTTATTCACAGGACCAGAGTAATGAGAGCCACAGCATATTGTATTGCTTTGCAGTAACGAACTACTTCGGGATCGTTTTATGCTCTTGTAAAAGTAAATGTCTGTAAATGACAATCTAGGATGACAGAAGTGAGCATTTACATGATAACTGACTCTAAACATCTTGTTGCTTATAAATTGATGGTGTTAAATTAATCTCATTTCGTAACGGGGGACAGGAACATAAGTAGGCATAATAAAAGTCCTAAATGTAAAAATCAGATTGGATCTCACTCTAATGAATATGAAGCCATATATCTATTTGGTGTGTGTCTGCATATTTCTGGTCATTCACGTGTAGCAGAGAAGGTTCAGGTTTTGCCAGACAGATACTAAACTTTATTAAAACCACTTTGAAGCAATTTACCCTGTATGAGTGCTAATATTTCATATTTTCCAGAAGGCCTAAAGGTATAGATGCCAAAAGCCCATCAGTATTTGATATCATTTTCATTTAAACTGAAAAATGTGGCAGTTGTTTTACAGTTACATACAGACATCCACCCCCACTCATGTAGAAGTACAGCTCCTTCAGTTTTCTCATACAGTCATGTCAGGTGTAGTTTGGCATGAAGTGAAAGAGCAGGTCAGTCTCATTTTCATGATGTAATGTTAATTCCTCTGGTTCCTTTACATTCATTCATTTTAATTTCTCTCTCTGAGTTATGCCAAGCATCATCTTTTTCACCATCTGTATATGGTCTTTCATATATGCTCATGATATTATTTCTGTCACCATAAATAGCAGTTGTGATCATACTTACTAACCCATGGTATAATTGGCTTTTACTGTGGTTGTTTTCATAATTAGTCTCAGTGTTTATATTACGAGTATTTTGTCAATTTTAAGTAAAGTTTATCATATGCATTTGGTTGCTAAAGCAATCGACTTCTCTGTGGGTAGGCAGCTTTATTGCAGCTCTAATACTGGTTATATGTTGAGTCCAAATATAACTGATGTCCTAAGAAAAGCAGGGTTGCCCCTAGGTGTAGAGTGGGTGGGTTCACCAATTACCTGTCACACCTCCTTTGTCTTTTATACTGAGCAACAAGGGGAAAAAAAAACCAACCAAACAGTAAAACCCTACAGATTCTGCACACTTAAAGAAATAGTGGCAAATAGAAGGCAGAAAAGAGGGGACACTCTCTGTGTATCAAAGTGTAAGGATCAAATGCATCCTAAATAATATTCAGCACTAGTTACCCTGAAACTTTCCAAAGATTTCATAGGTGCTTTTCCATATTTTTTAAGGCAGGATTTGTTAAGGGAGCAACCCTCACTCCGTGTGGACCCTACAAAGACACAGCTGCATCTGCTGTCCTTTTCCAGTCCCCAAAGCTGGCAGATCTAAGGAAATCTCCCAGAATAACTGCAGCTCCTTTCAGTTCTTTATTTAAGATGATGCATTATTCAGAGAGAGAGAGAGAGTCTGGATTTTCCACAGTGGTGGAGATCCAATAAGGATTTTTTATTTTTTAGGAAGTTGTCTTTACAATCAGAACCACTTGCTCTTCTGCCTGTGTAGCTATTTCTCTTTGAGCCGTTGTGGTGTGTTTTAGAGGTGTCAGTAAGACGGAGAAATATTCCTTTTATTTGTTTCTGGCACCAAGTGCTCTCCTTGCCTACTGTTCAGAACCCAGCTTCAAATTTGAGGCTTTCAAGAGAACAGAACAAAACAAGAGGAGGGTCTGGTACATGAGGAGACATCGTCAGAGGGGAGATCAGCTCTGAAGTCATACAAATACTGCCAAAGTTAGTGTGCTGTGTTCCATTCTTCAGGTTCAGGGTTAAATCAATAAATAATATGCTTGTTCTGGTTATTTTGCATGTCAAACGGTGACTGGACATGTAAAATAACCACAACTAGCAAATTAATTATTGATTACAGCACAAGCCTTCAACTAAATGCAAAATTAAACATTTATTCTGATCAATAAATGATGTGACAGTTGTGGCTATTCCCTACGTCAAGTTGTGTTTCCATATATCTGTGTCCAGATGAGGTTGCCCGAGTGCAGAGCTGTGGGGAGACATGCTGGGACCTAGGACAGCAGGACAATTGGCCTGTCTTGATGTCCCTTCTTGCCTTCACCAGTGTTTCACCTTGCCACCCTCGTGGGGCAATTTCCCACCTCTGGGCTTGGAGAGAGCCCAGGGGAGAGGTGGGGCTGGGGTGCCCAGTTCCACCTCCATAGGGGCAGAGCACCCTTCCCCCACAGCACAGACAGGGGTTTTTGAGGTGCCTCCTCATTGCCTCCTGCCTTTGGGGAAGCCAGATTTCTTTAAAAAGCATACATGGCAGACAGGGCAAAGAGCTGGTTTTAAATGGTTGTTGCTGCCTCCACCTTCCCCATCTAATTCCCTCCTCAGAAGAAGAGTTATCATTTTTTGTCCCATGTTTCTTATGGACCTCCTTGAGTGTTTCACTTGTCTTGCCTTTGCATATCATCCGGGTGGTGTTAAAAGGCATTACTCTTAGCTTGAGATAATTGAAAGAGAAGAGAGGTAAAGAAATTACACTTTTTATCTCAAGAAACCAGGTGAAATAAGGGAACCTCCTTCACTTGTTCAGTGCCACAGTCAAGCACACTGCCCATGAATTTGGAATTGAATATTGGGTTCACATGGTCTACTTGAGGTATGAAATCCAAGGGGAAAAAGCTTCATAAAAGTGGGCTTTGGATCATGTTTTAGTTGCAAAGTAAACCACATTATTGGAAGGTATATGTTTCGTACAGTGCACGGCATACCTGCAGTAGGGAAAATATCCCCTTCAAGAGGGGAAAAAATAAAGTTTTCTGATGAATAGTCAACTCTTTTGAATTCTATTATGAAGATAATTTATAGGGTTGTAAGTGTTTTGCACCTGCCTCCAGGAATGAAATGCATATATGATTTATGCATCTGGAGGGGGAAGAAAAAAGGAACGAGAAGGCAACTGTCTGATCCTTCCCCACTATGACAGCATATCATTCTCAGAAGAGAAGTAACTGTTTGAGGTTAATTTAGATCACATCAATCTGTATTACTTGACCTTTTCAGAATAAACAGAACCAAAAAGTGACTACACAAAAAAAAAAAGTCAATCTTAAAGCCAATTACACTAATAGCATCTGATGTGTAAATGGGTGTTTATTATTAAAAAAAAAAAATCACTGCAATAAAGCTGAGGGGCATTTAAAGACAGGAGATGTCTAATTGTAGCATATCCAGTAATGAAATCACAGTCAGCCTAGTAGCTGATTAAGGTTAATTTGAATCACATCAATGTGGATTAACTTGGCCTTTGCAGAATGAACAGCACCTTTGTGCCAACATGATCAATTAGTCCCCTTAACTTCATACGTCTGCTTGGAAAGGTTAGATTTATTAGTTATCAGGATAACCACTTGGAGATTAAAATCTCAGGTTTGTGTCCTTTTTTATTTTTGCCAGCATACCCTAAGGAAAAAACAAAACAAAACAAAACAAAAAACACCTTTAAAAATCTTTTCTGCAGTTTGAAGTTTTATCTAATAAGCTTGAAAAGCCATGTTTATCCTAATGCTAGAGAAAAGGCTGGAGACTGGACATAAAATGGAATTGTGTAACTGTGTCTAGAAAGCACTGCCTGTGCTGGAGCTCCTCTACCACTGTTGCAGCTACCTGGTCCCCAATGCATCCATGCTGCAAATCCTTTTCACAAAGAGAAAGCTCTCCTGGAACAAGCCTGCCAGGTCAAATCTGTGCTTTGCATTTACCCTCCTCCATCTCCCCCCGCAACCCATGTGTGGGGGGGTTAAAAAGAGGGGAGGCTGTGTTCCAAATGAATGCTGGTGAAGACCCCGGAATGACCCCAGTGCCAACCCCAGGGGCTGTCTGTCATCAGCTCTGACTGTTGCTGTGGTGATGTTTCCCACAAAGAACTGGAAGGCCAGATTGTTTCAGCTCTCCCTCTGTTGCCACTCCGTCCCCAGAACAGAGTGCTGTGTCTCGTCTGGGTTGTGAAGCTCTCCAGGAGAGGATGATGGATACCACACAGGTGACTTTCCCAGTGTGGAGTGTCAGACTACGCTGCTATTCTCTCAACCTTCTATATATTCATACACCTTTTTGACCAGCTGATAATAAATATTCAAAGCACCCCGAGATCCCACTGACACAGGCTCTCTGACAGACACTCTTCCCCACATAGAGCACTTAAAGACTATGTACGTTCAGCTGGCTCCAGAAAGAGGCAATAGTAACAGTGATGACAAGCTCAACCAATGCACTTGAGACCTGACAGCAAATAGTGCATGTTCCTGACATGGTAGAAGTTCCTGCAAGAATATTGTGTTTCTGCTCTGTGAAAGATAGCTTCTCAGAGGTGCAGTACTGCCCAGCTGCAGCTGTACCTCTTTTCAAGCCAAAGTACTGCCCATACTGTACCAGTGATGCTCTCCAGCTCCCACAGAGCTGACAGGACAATGGTGTGAGACCTGCAGAGCTCTGTGGGGGGACAGACAAACTGCCACAGTCTAGTCATGCAGGCCAGTGCAACTGTTTGTTTTTTTTTTTTTAGAGAAACCAAGCTCGTTATGACAAAAGGAACAGAGAGACTAGACCTCGTTTTGTAGATCCTGTAAAATAACACCTGATGGAAAATCTTAGAAGACTTACCATTGATGAGAAAACCTGCTGAATGGAGATATTGGGGAGCTGGGGGCTGGGATAAAAAATCCCCAGAATCACACACTTGGGGAAAATCATGCACTCCAGCCTAAAGCTCAGAGAAACATGGTATGCAGAAGAAAACAATAGCTGCAGCTAACTTAGGGTGATTTAGCTGTTGAGGGTCAGCTCACAGAGAATATCCCTCTTTGAAAGAAAGGACTTTCCTGTGTCGTGGGACTCTAGACATCTGTTGTGTGTTCCTTGCACAGTAGGTGGCTTGGGATGGCAAACAGAGCAGGAGGTGGCACTTCTCCTATTCACAGTCATGTGAACCATCCTCTCCTCCATTCTGCCACCCATTTTCAAATCACAGAATAATCCTCTTGTAATTAAAACCATCGCTTACATGGAAATAGAAAGGAAATGGTTGGTTTTATTTTTTTCTGATTCGTTGTGAATGGTGCTTCATCTATTTTTAAATTCCGTTTATTATTGCATTCATATCTAGAAGACCAATATGAAGCTGGAATCCCAATCTGCTGGATGGATGTGCACATTTAGTCTGAGGATATTGTTCATTACTCTGTGGATGTTTGCTCTTCGCCCTGTCTCCCTTCCCAGCCATCTGTTCTGCTTCTCTCAGCTGGAAATCAGGCAAAGAGCGGGTGCCACTTGTGCCACCAGCTCTCCTCCTGCCAGCTGCAGCTGCTTTGCCGACCACCAGTTGCCCGTGGAACAGAGTGTGGGGACTGCCAGCAGTGAAGCATCAGCAGTGGCAGAGGTTCCATGCATGGACAGTCCCCTCAGCCTTTGCTAAATACTCCGAAATGCTGTTACCTGGCCAGAGCTGTCAGTCCACTCTGTGTCTGGAGCAACCCGAACTGGAGAGGTGACTTGTTAGCTTGGTGGCATTGCTGGGAAGGGAAGTTCACTGCTCTACATCCCAGAGTGGTTACGGCTTCTGGAGAGCAGCTAGAATGGAAGGCACACAGAAAACCACAGAGCTGCCTTAAAGCACGGGTTGCCAGTGGCTTCACACAGCCTCTGCCTCTTAAGGCTGGTGTATAAAATAATTTGTTTGCTGTGTTAATATTTAGGAACGATGTTAAAATGTGTCAAATATTGTTGCCTGCATCTCAGTGTTGCTTCTTAGGTGATGCATAAAGTTCAGCTTAAAGAGGGGCCTGCAATTCAACTCTATTGAATTTGCTTTGTAAGGAACCTAGTCAGACTGTTCTCCTTTTCCCCATGTTGCTGTCTCAGGTATTGCAGTCGCTGCCTGGAAGAAGAAACAAGTTAATTCAGCACCACATACAATTTGTTGATGCTGTCTGACTTACTCCTTAAAGCAAAAATTTTGGAATAAACTGTTATTTCTTTTCTCTGTGTAACTAAGTTTGCTACTGCTGCCATCACCTCTTCTCTGCTCAGTCCAACAAACGTGTGTGCTGTGTGTAAGACATCTCAGATTGCTATCAGGGCACAAACATGCAATCAACAAATGACTTGTTATTTCCTTTCTCTGTGTAACTAAGTTTGCTCTTCTCTGCTCAGTCCAACAAATGTGTGTGCTGTGTGTAAGACATCTCAGACTGCTATCGGGGCACAAACATGCAATCAACAAATGACTAAAACATTACAGTCCTAAAAGTGAAACCTGTGAAACCAGCCAGGTATGATTTGCTCATGCTTGACACTACTCGAAATATGAAGCACACCAAACAAATGGCTCTTCTTAAGCCCACCAAAAAGACAAGGTGAAAGAACAGAAGCCAGGCAGCGAGGAGAGGGGTAAAGATACTCAGGAGTGAACTCACAGAAACAGAAGCAAAACCCCCTGCATTTCAAGGAAACTAGTTGTCAATTCATTTCAAAGAGGTAATCAAAACATTTTGGGTTTTTACTGTTTACTGTTGTTGTTGATTTGCTAATATATAATACACGTTATATGTAGTCTAACATGGTTACATAAGTTAATATGTACAGATGTAAAAAGTAATTAATATTTCAAGGATATATTCCGTATACCAGTGTTACAATATTTAGGAATCTGCTCATTTTGTGATGGCTTTCACAACAGTCTTTGACCCCTCTTTGTCTCCTATCCTGTCATTTTTTCTTCTGTGAGCAATCTAAGCTGACTTTCATCATGGGCCTCATATGACCTAAAGCTTGTCCTGAAGCATTAACAAAAGGGAGACTGATGTGAAGCAACTCCAAGACTTCTGAGTCTTTCTTCATGTGTTACACTGGTTAGGCTCTATTATTAAATGAAGTAGGCAATGGCTGACAGAATACCTGATGTCATTTTAACTCTGTAGCTTATCAGCCTGCTGCTTAGCAAAAAAAAAAAAACCGAAACCTGAAAGAACAACAACAAAAAAAATCCTACAATTTGCTTTCCTAGCAGGCTCAGGTCTTAAAAAGCTTTAGAGTAAATTGGATTTTTAAATATTGCTTTGTTTTTCCTTGACGAGTGAAAGTTTTTGGAGTTTCTAGAAAAGCAAAGGAAATATTCTGCAGGGTGAAGCGTGAGAGCTCCGTGGATGAACGGCCGCAGTCCTTGCCTTTTGATAAAAGTTAGACCAGGCTGCTTCAATCTGCTATCAGAGCTTAGACAGGGACTAGAAGCAGAGGGAGGGGTTTCCATGGCAACCCCCATCTCCTGCCCCATCCCACATGTGCTCTGCTCTGCTCAGCTGAGTCTGAGCACAGGGCTGAGCAGCTCCTTCCTTCAGATAGGTGTGTACCAAATAAGAGGATTTGTCATGAAGGTGGGGAGAAGGTACAAGAGGCATACAATTACAAGGAAAAAAATCGTGGCCAGCCAGCAAGGCTGCAGGGCTGTCCTTGCACCCAGCACTCCTCTGGGAGGTGGGGCTAGGACCCCTGCACCCATCTCATGGGTACCCTCCAGCTGCTGCTGCTCTCTCACCCCTGCTTCACCTGTGTTTGCTCCAAACCAGCTGCTGGGCATTTGGGGCTGTGCATCCTCTGTTGCTTCCTTGGGCTTTTGCCATCTTTTTTGCAGGGTGATGTGGTTTCCTTTCACTTGTATTTAGTGGGGAAATGTGTTGGGGCAGCAAGCATTTTTCTGGTCAGAAATTGGCACAGTGTGCAACCCAGCGTGGCCTCGACCCACCCTTGGGGCTGAGGGGCCCCGGTGCTGCTACGTGGCAATGTCAGGCTCCCCACTTGCATATCAGCAAGTGATCTTGGGGAGCCCTGAGTTGCAGCCTTCCTCCTCTGAATAAAGTATTTCCAACCCTGTTGTCATTGTGGTCGAAGCAGTGAATATACATATTATAATGTGCTTCATAGGTCTGTGTTTATGTACTGCTGAGGAGGTATAAGATGCAGATATTTTATTACTGATATGAAATAAAGCCTCAGGGTGTAGGTAAAGTTTTCAATGTTTATTTTAATAAAGTGAATAGCAAAGACAACCACCCCCACCAAATCTTTGCCCGTATAATCCTCAGTTAGCACTTTCCCCTTAGATTTTTCTGCACGACAAATGGAGTAAAGCCTACCAGCCCCCATGACCACACAGTTTGGGCAGCATTACTTAATGATATTTGTTGGTGGTGTCTTTCAGTCATTCTGAACTCCCTACGACCCACATATGTCTCCTTCCCCTTCACGAGTTGAATCAACAACTGTACTGTGTTGATGAACTCCAGGAAGAGGGGAATGTGTATCTGCATTTGCTTTTAAGTCTCAGAGTTGTCTGAATACAGAAGAAGCCCGTGGCAATTTATACCCTGCTGAAATACAGTTATCTTAACTGATATATGGGGATTACCATAATATTTCCTATTAAGCCTCTGTGATTTTCCTCCCATTTCCATAGATAAAAAATGGTAATACATTATCACTGGTGACATTGCAGCCACTGACTGTAGCTATGAAAATAAAAATCTAGCTGTATACATAAATAATGTTAGATATTGTTGCTGTTATGTGATGCTGATCGAAGTATTCAGTCTTAGTGGTCCAAGGTTATGCTGAACATACTGAACCTGCCAGAAATTTACTTTAAAGATGCTCCCAGTTGCAAATGCCCTGACTAGCTCTTCTGAATTCAAAAGGTCACCAGCCATTATTATCACTAACAGTTCTAAGACAGCCAACAACACCATGAATTGAAACGTAGACAGCAAATCCAAGCCAGTGTCCCTCTAGCTTTTTAATTCCCACAGAGTGACAAATACACTACATTAGGCTGGTGCTCAATCACTGTTCATTTTCCTCTTTTCCTCGCCACATAACAAAATTCATTATGCAGTAAATTTGCTGCTGCTCTTCTGGCTGGTCACTGGAAGCTTCTTGGGACAGTACTAAAACAACAAGAGATGTTATTTAATTACAGTGTTTTCCAACACAGAGCTTTGACTCTTTTTCTTCGCAAATTGTCACCTCCTAGCTATTTGTCCCTGGAACTGTGGCACAGTTTCACTTCTGGTGGCCTCTTCCAGTCCCTTTACTTGCTCTAGTGAAACAGCTCATCCCACCTCTCCAGCTGAATTAAACTTTGCTACTTTGTTCATTGGGGGATGAAGATTAGAGCCAACTGATGAGATACCAGAATTTTTGTGAAATGATCTAAATGTCCATGCATAAACCCATTCTGTTTTTCAGAATAAGAAGAAAAAAAAAGCCAAAACTAAGAAAGGGAAAAAAAGTATTTTTTTTCTGCCTAAAATTATGGTTTTGTTTTTTTTTTCCTTTGCATTCAGATGCTGACTCTGAGTCAATAAATGAACTGAACTTTAGCACAAAGAAGTTTTTGTGTATTCTCACAATGGTTTTCCAAAATAACTTTAGTAGTACAGTGACTTAACTTTTAGTGCTACTACAAGTAGGTTACACAAATGGACAGAGCTGACAACACAGAGATGACACTATAAATCATCTCACTTATGTATTTTCCCAAAAAAAATCCCAACAAAAAAGAAAACGTTTCCAGACGTCACCCATTCATTGCAGTCCAAATCCAAAATGAAGCCAAAAAAAGCTATTAAAGGCTCTGACAGATTGAGGCATAGGAAAGTATCCTGCATTTTTGTGTCTGATTCCCTTATAGATCATACAGCTTTTTAAAATAACAAATCACTCCTCCAAATAATGTTTCTTGGGTGCCTTATGTACATTTTCAAAGCAATGTGGCCTTGTCAGATGACTTGCTATGTTTTTGTGAGCATTTTGTCCATTCAGGCATTCCTAGTACACTACACTGACACAAAGATCCTTACTGGTGAAGTAGAAACCTGCCTCTTCAGCCAAAGTTGTAGATTTTATGCTAAAATGCTGCTTGAACATGGCAAGCAAGAAAATTGTGCTTGTGTGATGCTCAGATGTAAGCAGCCACCTCTGGAGCTGGGATCTGAGAGGGATTACTGAAGTTGGGGGAATAGTTTGAAATTGAACTGCAACCAATGAACATTGAAGAGTATTTTTGTAACCACAGACTTTATTTCTGTATATGTGTGTATGCTGGGTAGGTTTTATTGCATCGATTTTACTGTACAAGCTGCTGCCTTGTGTTGAAATGATGTTACACGTTGAATGAAGGTAGTGAGGGCTAAGAACAGAAAGAAAGGGAAAGAAATACTATTTTCTAAATGCAATTTCTGCTTCTCCAGGGCAAATTTGAGCATGAGGACTCAGTCTGATAAGAAATAACATATTTAAAGTCTAGAACCAGACATTAAGTAACTAGAGAATTGTATGACCCCAGTTTAGAGTCAGAGTATAAGAGCAATAGATGGGATTCAGGAATTCCCTGACCAAACATTTCTTCTCCACTCCTTTGCCAAAATGATATGAATTTATCATTGTCCTACTGCTTATCACTGGACCTGCTTATGGAAAGTGTTTAAAGATGGCAGTGAAAAGGAACCTAATATTTGAAAAAGGTATGGTCCAGTGTTACTTAAAGAATACTTTAGTAGCTGCTGAAGCTTAAATGCTTCATTCTAAGTCAGAAAATTAAAATAAATACTTTAAAAAGATGTGTCTGTGATGAAGTAGACTACTTGTGTCTTGTGGCATAGCCTACATAACTGCATTCTTTTATTTAAGAAATTATGCTTATTTTATTCCTTTATCAACAGCCTAGCTGCCTTTTATTTTCTAAATGCTGAGGAAAGTCCCTTCCAAAAGAGAGCAAAGAGTAAGAGTTCAGATTAAATTACATGAAAAGACATGTTTTTATTCCTGATTTTATTTTCTGGTGTCCATTTGCTTGCTTGTTCAGTTGTCTTTTGTGTTCATTTGTGAAACAGTGATGTAATGACATAGTAAGAGGCACATCATACAGCTGTGTGACCCGGGTTTAAAAATGCTGCTTCAACTTATTTGAGTTTCATTACTGTTTTCCTCCTTTTCTGAATAGAACTAAGCAAAGGGTGGCAGTTCCACTCCAAGTGGAAGACCTTCAAGCTTGAGTAGGAAGAAACTAGAGTAAAAATGTTAATTAAGAGCTGAATACAACCCTGAAGAAGAAGCTGAGATTGAAAACACATCATGTATTATTGGGTGTAAAAATATGTAATGAGTGTGTAAGGATACTGTATGTATATTGAATGCATGAGAATGTTTTATCAGGTACCCCCAAGCCAGATATGCCTGCAATCAAGAAAATAAATCTTGTTTAATTAAACAAATGCTAGAATGTGATAATAACAAGTTGCCACAGTCTGCTGGTGACAGAAGATGGAACACAAATGAAGGAGATTACTGATGAACAGCAAAATGATTGAGGTTGGGTTTCCTCCTGCTTGCTGAGGAATGAAGGAGTGATTGAGGTGTGGTGAAAGGGTTGCCCACAGAGCAGTTGTCCACCTGGATGGTCCCTCTTTCTGCAGGTGGACTGAATGAGAAGGACGTGAGCTGGGGATGCAAGGTGAGGTTTCAGCAAAGAGTGATAGAAGTCTGTACCAGAGTTAAAGTTCCTGAGAAGGATCACTGGGATGACTTGGAGAGCTGTAGTAGCTCTGCAGGGTTGTTTATACAACTGCTGCTGGTGGGATACAAGGTATGAAGGTATAAAAGTTGGTAATGGAACTTATATCCATGGGAAATTGGTAGTGCCAAAGAAGTTATCTATTTATTCATTTATTTTTAACAAAGTCACAGTTTTGTTGAAAATAGCAGTGCTGGCTATTGTAATATGGTATGTGGATTTATTCAAAACACATCTTACTTTGAAAGCCAAACAAACCCACCAATCCTATGAGTAGTCAGTTCAGTTGTCAAAAAACCCCCACTTTCAACTGCAATTTAGATTTCTGTTCCCCTGCTCCTGCTTGCAGGGGAAGGGGATTTTCAGCAGTGCTTCACTGAATGGTGATGTGGGGCACCTGGAACTTCAGGAGGGGTTTGCTGCCAGACAGAATACAATAAAGAGGAAGGAAGTGAGCAGAGAAAGGATTTTATGGTGTGGGGTTGAGGGTTAGTTGTTGATGTTTGTTTTGGTTTTTGTTTTTTTGTTTTTTTCTAATGGAGGCTCTATTATAAAAAGTGAGGTAAAGGGAAAATTAAAATGTAGCTGATCTATGATGGAGGCCTTGAGGCTTCTGATTAGGAATCCTCTGAAGATCCCAAGGTAATGGAATTCTTAAAAGAATGACTGATGTGAGGGGCTGGTGGCATTGGTGATAAAGCACCATTTGTTGCTACATGTGGAGATGTGAGTGAGCAGAAGACCTCAGGTAAGTTTGGTAGATGTGTGTTTTCACTCAGCTTTGAGATATTTCATTTGAGTTGTGCAAGGTATTTTCTCATTGTGGCTTTTGAGCAATAAAAGAGATGTGTACTGTGAGTGAGGTGGGGCCAGCTGTAGCAGCTCAATGAATATGATTAAATGTGACTTCTAGTGCAAGAAGTCACAACAAGGAACTATTCTGGTATGACTTTAGGTATCTTCTGTGTATTTTAGTTGTGACCTGTTCCTGACCTGATGCTATTCAGTGTTTACACAGAGTGAAATAATTGCTGTGAGCACTTGCAAAGGGAGCTGAGGTGATGTGGTGAAATGATAATCTAAATGAATTAGATGAGATTTCTTAGATGATGTTATTTGAAAATCTATTTAAATGGTGCTAAATATTCAGCCTGATGTATAGGAACAAAGAAGGCAGGCTGTGCCTGTGAGGGAGAGTTGCCTGGCCTAAAATAAAGGTGCTTTGGAGAAGATCTTGAGGGAAGTCCTAGAAAAAGCAACAGAATGCTTGAGTACCTCATGGGGTGTTTTGACTAAGGCAGTGTTTGTAGCTGATTACTGAAAACCAGGGAAACAGAGTAGAAGTAGACCCATGGAACTGTAGTGAAAACACAGTCAGTTGTTAGGCTGATTAAAAGCTAAAGATACTGCAAGATAAGGAAACACTCAAACTGGAATTGCAGGGATACTTTGTGACCTAGAATACAAATGTAACAGAAACAACAATGACTAGTATGTTCAGATAGGAATTCATGTGTACTTTGATAATTGTTTCATACAGCTTGTTTTGCAGCAGATAATATGGAAACTTGTTCAGTGCCTAATAATTTTTTTGTAGTTAAGTTCCTTTTGAAGAAATAGACTACCTTCAACTTAGCTCAGCTGGCTTGATATATAGGCCTCTGGATTCCCCATTCTAACCAGCTTATGTAGATGCACAGGAGGATGTAGTCTGGAATTAGGCTTTTTACAGAGTTTGGAATATACTCCTAAGTTTTCAGTGCTGCGACTTACCTGGAAAGTAACAACATAGTAAGTATGCAACATAGATTCAATGAATACTTGCTATTCTAGCCTTGCCATATATATAATATTTTGTCACAAAACCCCCCTGAATTAGTACTGTTTCAGAAGAGAAATAATAGTTCTGTTTAGGGAAGAAAAAAGCTAAGCCACTGTAAACTTTTTGGTTTTTGTGGAGAACTAAATTATTAAATTGAATACAAACTGGACCTACACTCATTTTTATGTCCTAGACAGCACATTCTCAGTGTTCTAGACAGAAAGACTGGCAGTGTACTTGTACTGTTGGAGAACAACCATGACTTTGTTGTATCTTATATGTAGTAGTCCACAGCATGGTTTCTAGATGTTGTTTTTCATGCTGAGAATCACCCCTGCTCCTCATCCACCTGTCTTTAGGAGGGCTAAGCAGTGTTCCAAGAGTAGAACACCTTATCAAGAAATCTCAGAAGTTGGCCCAATGTATTTGAATAGCTTTATCTGTTTAAATCTACTCTACAAAGTATGACACTTTCTGTGCGTGCAAGAAACAAACATTGTGTGGCACTTTCAAGGGACATGTTTTAGTGTCAAAAAAAAATGCATATGGGTGTTTTTGGTATCTGCTGGAGAGCAGGTTAAACACTACTACAGATGCTTTATGCTCCATTTACTTTTCCTTAGCCCCCCATTATGTAAGATAATTGTGTGCTGTCAGCCTTGCAACCTCTGATGCTGTTGACAAGGATAATCATGAAGGTGTGAATGTGATCCTAAGTTTTCCCTTGAAAGGTGAGGGAAATAGGGAGCAGACCTGCAGCACTGGCTGAAGTCTGGCTGAGGATGCTCTGGGTTAATGACTGAGGGTGTATGCTGGGGAGCCTGACTGAGCTATTATCCTTTCTGCTACAAAAAGGATGAGATAACTGGGATGCTTTGCAGCAAGGAGGAAAGACCAGGGAATCACTGCTATGCATTCTCTCAGCTGCTTAACCGATTACTTCTGTGGTTCAAAATCTATTCTTTCATGTAAAAACCTTTTGTCAAGTTCACAACCAAAAGTATATTACATTCTATTGCAGTTCTTTATATTGCAATCTGTGTCTTCAGCTCGAGGGGCTTTACAGCACCCAGCTCAAAGCTTCAACTGTGTTTCCAGAAAAATGTTTCCAGAAATATATTTATGAAAGATCTCTTTGAAGTTTAAAACCTTTCTTTTTGTTCTTTGACTAGAATTTTTTGGGGGAGCAGGGGGGAATAATTAAGCAGGCCAACACTGCAAATGAATCCAGAGGTGTAGGGCTCACAGTTTTGTATGTATTGCTATAGGGAGCATGTAAGAAGAGAACATCACAACTAAAAAAAATTCAGGATTTCTGTAAAGAACAGTACAGTATTTATATTTCCTCTTTCAGTGTGGCTACTATGGTAAAAGGAAGAGAAATTCAGGACACAGCATGTGTCAAGTTCATGTTTGTGTTTTTTTAATTATCAGTTCCTCAACAGTATGTAGCTCATGCTAGGGGATATGCTTCTGAATGGCTTTGGATTAAAAGAAGAAAACACTACAGATGGAAGCTTTTAATATTTTTTTTTTTTTACAGTAATATTTGGTGTTAATGATGGACACTCCTTGCACTTCTGTAAGGTTCCCGACCATAAGGATATTTTAATTCCTGCTTAACCAGTTTGCTACAAAAGCACAAGTCCATCTCTTTGTCAAAAATATTGAAATATATGATTTCAGAGAGTCTCAGGAGTATTCTTGTACGTATAGAGAAGTCGTTTTGGTGTGCTTTGGAAATGGGGACCTTAAAATGTATGGCTTGTACTACTTTAGTTTAATGGGCTGTCAACTGTCCAGGCAGATCCACTACAAAGTCAGGCATGTCTTTGATCTTCAAAGAACATAATGAAAAAAGTGAATATATTTAGTTATTAGCTAGGAGGTACAAAACAAGTGAAGAAAGAAACTTTGTTTTTTTTTTCTGTCTTGAATTAGATAACCGAAATTTTAGCTGTCCAAGTGTCTAAAACATCTGCATAGTTATCGAGGAATTTACTGAACAGTAAGTGCTCATTTGTCTCCATTTAATAAACAGTCATATGAATTCATAACTTGCTTAGTCTTTTTAAAATTCCCTATGTTTAAAAAATGTATTTGTGTAACCTTTGGTTTGTAGCATCTGAAAAAAAATTTGCATCTGAATGGAATAACAGTTTGAGTCTCAGAGAGCACAGTGATTGGGGTTTGTTTTTTTTCCTAGAGGAACCTGTCAATAGGAGCTCCATATGTACAGATCTCTTGTGTTTAATAATTGTCAGCTCTTTTAAACAAAGACTTTTCATACTTGCAGTAAGAAATTTCTGACCTTTACTTTCCTGTAAATTCACAAGCTGCTTAGTAGTCTCAAAGCCCAGACCTCTGAAATTATTAAAAGTTATTACGTTTATAGGTGACAATGATAGCTTTTAATACCTAGATATACTCAGGCACTTGTGATGTGCTGACAACAATACAGGAACTGGGGCAGTCCTTGCTGTTTGGTTTCCAGAAAATGTGGCTGTGTATCACCTGTGGCAGTCCTCAAGATCAGTGTTGTATTAAGTGGATTATTGAGTACACTGCACATGTTGCTCCTCCCAGCACTAAAACTGGTACTGGTGGGGAGGAAAAGATCAGACTCCTACAATCTTGACATCCTCCAGAATCAGAGTACCCGTTAATACAAAATTATTTGGGTCAGTACTTCAACCAAGCTGCTTCTTTTTTAGAGATTCTCAAACAATTGACCTGAAGAACAGCTGCCCTGAGCACTGGTGGTGTTGGTAATGTGGATGATGGATGACTTCAGCTTCATGGCCAAATTGCTTATCCAGGCATGAAGACAATAAAAAGCTCATTCCTTCTCCTCTCCCCTCCCCTTTCTAGCCTATTTCTGCTATTCAAACGTTCATTTACCCTTTGCATTGATTTAGTCACTTGGAGCTCGTTTGTCTGTTGTGTTATTATGTTAAAGCTTGCTTTTTTGCAAAATTTTGAAGGAGAAATATCATGTTATTCTATTTGAGATGGAATTCTGCATGTTGTGCATATGCCAGAAAAACACAGATCATTAAATTGAAAATATTTTTAGACAATCAAGTTTGAGTAAAGTCAGATTAGACACTTGGAGGAAGGAGGGACTGGCACATGCCAGCTTGTGTTGGGACCATGAGTTTCCATCCTCAGGACTGACATTTAACATTCAGTGCAAAATAGAAATTATTTCCATATTTTTATTTTATATTCTCCAGAGAAAATATAATGATTCTGAGCTTTTTTAGGCCTCATCCCCTTCAGACGAGGGGAGTAGCAATGCTCTTTGCCTGGAGGGAGGAAGTAATGACTCTTTCAGAGAGCAAAAGATGTTGTTTGCAATGCTATTATAATTTTGATAAACAATATGATCCAGTCACGTGGTGGTCCTGTGGGGGTTGTGGGTTGGTCCACTTGTAGGATCTCTAAGGAATCATGGTAGGACTTGGTCAATAGCCCTGCAACAGCAGTGGGGGAGCACAGGATGTGGGGCTGTTCTCACTATAAATAGTTAAGATGAGGATCCTTCTGTGGTGATAGCATCACACTATGATTAGCTACCAAGAAAAAGTAGTGAAGAGTTTTGTCATGCTTATGTGCTTTCCTCTTTATTTTCCCCCCTCTTTGAAATGAGTACTTCTGTGTTTGAGCAGGAGTCTCAGAGTTGCAGTCAAGTCACCTTCAATTTCTGAGGAAATATTAGAAGAGTTTAAGCACTAAGAAGGTAATGTGGAGTTGCTCAGATTATATTATGCCAAGTCTATCTAATTTTCTTCTATGCTTGGGTAATGAGCCCTACAGACCAAAGAGAAACTGACGTTTAGAGTACTTGTGTGACACTTTCATAAGCAAATTAGGGAAACTATGTCTAGGTGAGTTCAAAACTAATTAGGAAAACCACAGTCTAGGTGTGATTTTCATGGGTCTATCCTAAATTTGGTTCTGTTTAATATTTTTCATTAATAACTTGTAGATTAGAAAAATAGCTTACAGAATTACTAGATACTGCTGTTGTAGGAAGAATGGCAGGTGCAGACAGGAATAGCAGGAGTGTCCTGAAAGGAATATTATGTGATCTGACAACAATTTAAATATAAGGTAGTTCCAGCTGAGTTTCTGCTGCACAAGTGCAAGTATGAATAACTAGTGAGGTAGAAGATCTGCAGGAAGCGACAGTGGGCCACAGGCTGAGCACAACAGTCATCTTGATAAATGTTGTTGTAAAATGTAAACCTCTGACTGGAAGCATTGGACAGGATGCCATCCATCTCTCAAGTGATCATTCTTCTCTGTTCAGACCTGGCAAGCCTAATTACAGAACAGTATGTTCAGGTTTGGGCAGCACACTTGAGCTTAATTCTATTTAAACCACCTTTTACTCTTTCATTATACCTACAAGTATGCAAAATCAATGGGTCTGCTAAGTATAGAGAAAGCAAGACTCTGACAGAGTCATCAAACTTGTCTCCTTGAAGAACTTTGTCCTTTGTGCTAGGAGTAGGTATAATTTAAATAAGCTAGGCTTCAGGAAGTCTTTTTTTTAATGAAATGTATAGCAAAACACTGCTTTGGAAGATCACTGAGTATGTTTATTCAAAATCTTTGATAAGAAAGCACAGGCAGTGGCTTAAATTTGATTCCCTCCCTTATTAGTTCCTATTCCTTTTGGCTCCATTTCCTATAATTTCATGACATGCAATTTTGAGTCTAGCTGTTGTCATTGAAAGTCTGTGAGACAATACCACAGGAATTTGGCTACTGTTGGGATGTTTGCACACTTGAAGTGCAAGCCTGTTTAAGTGTGCTAGGTCAAACTGTGTGTGTGTACAGCTTGTAGATAAACAGCTTTTCAGCAAGTCTTGGAACAAATCTCCTGATTAAAGTCCTGTACTAGTTAGGATATCAAACAAATCATAACCTGTCTACAACTGCTCTTCATTCACCAGCTCTCTTGATCATAGGAATTCTTCTAAAGCAAGTGGTCTGTATGTCTGTGGCCCTTTATATCTAATAAAGTATCTAATGTCTATATCTCATCTAATGGCAAATTTGAAGACAGCTGTAGTACAACTTGGAATGTGACTGGAGTCCACTATAACTTCTTAAAAATAATTAAAAAAACAAACAAACAAACACCTGGAAACAGTAATGGAGGAGCAATGTGAAGGTGACAGTTGAGTCTTTGATTTTTGGAGAATGTATGGGGATGTGGGATTCCTAGCAATGGTGAAAATGAAGGAAACCAATGTGGAAGGATGGAGAGACAGGTTTAGAGGAGACTTTTTTTTCTTGGACTTGTGTGACACAGCTCTGCTTTCTTTGCTCTTGTTTTGATATATCTGGCTTCCTCACAAAACTTGTGGCAGATCCGGATTAGTCAAAGGCAAATCTTAGAAAGTGTTTTTTAAATATGAAGTTTAGTGCACTACAAACTAAATCCTCAGTTGAAACTAGTACAACTCCATTAACATGGAAAAGGCAACACTAATTTGCATAAGCTATGCATCTGACCTTTTGTTCTCATGAAACTTTAGAATAATTTACAGTTTAATATCATACATGTTTTTCAAACCATTTTCATTTTAAATGTTTCTCTGATAAAGATAACTTTGCTTTCAACTGTCATGAAAGTCCAAACTAAAGGCAAGTATAACATAATCAAAATACATCAAAAATGCAGCATGTTTATTAGGTAAATTCTGACTTATCAAGTGTCCTTGAGCTTCTGAGTTGCCTCTGATCTTGCATCAAAAATTCTCCTTGTGCCTTCTCCAACACTCATTATCACTCATTAAGGGTTGAGATTTTGAAATTGGGAGTAAACGTCAGGTTTCTGAAAAGCAGCAGAGTTTTCTTTGTAGAAATCATTCCTTTCAGGCATCAGATTTAATTTAACTTCGAAAAAGGGCTGCTATGAATGGACATCATGGACACAGGCAAGCAAGTTTCAATTACAAAAACATACACACAAACCCAAAACCTGCTCATATTTTTAAAGTCAGCTTTTAATGGGATCCTCTCATCCTTGGGGAAAGCAGTAGATGTGTTGTTTTGAGCTCTGCCACTTTAAGGCTAATTCTGGTAAGCCAAAAAAAAAAAGGAAAGAAAAAAGAAAACCCAAACAACCCAGAAGGACAGTTGGGCATTTCTAATAAAATATATTTCACTGAAAGTAAGCATAAGAAATGTCTCTAAGTTACTATTATCTCACTGTGAAAAATCTCTAGTTAGAAATCAAAAAATGAGCCTGGGATTAAAAATACATTGTCAATAGCTACTGAACCCAGAAATTCCAGGATATTGCTTCAACTGAAATTACAGCATCTCTGAACATAATGGAGCTTAGTTGTGTGTCAAATAGCACAGGTTACTTCTACTCTTTCATTTAGGTGTCAGTGGTAGTAAAGGCTTTCTGTATTTCTCTAAAAATAAATTCTGACTTGAATCTCTTTTTAGAGATGAAATGTATTTCTGGCTCTGTGAAAGCAGAGGAGCATAGAGCTTCAGGAGCTGACCAGGTTACAGCCTGTGTACTAGAGCCATGGGTGTTGCCTTCCCCACTTTTCTACAGGGAACTTGCCTCTTCAGCTTGATCTTTTCTGTGGAAGAACTGGTGTGCTCGTGAGGTCACCCTGTGGTGATGCACATATGGTCCATGGTCCTTCCACCAACGCTGTGTTTGCCTGTGGGCTGTTGCTGCCCGTGAGGGTGTTGCCAGCCATGGGAGAGGTGGCTCTGATGGGCAGTCCTGACGCCTGGACGTGTTGGGGACAGAGCCTGCGAGGGAGTGTCAGCAGAGCAGGTCCCATCCGTGCTCACCAGAGTGTCCTGGTGGGGTGCAGAGGTGTCTGTGCTGTGGGTGACCTAAAGATGGTCAAGCTGTCTGTAGTGTGTGTGTGGTTACGGGTTGATGGAAACCCAAAGTAAGCTTATTTTAAACAAAACTTGAATTCCATTTCCATGTTTGTATTTATCCTGGCCCCCTGAGGCGTAAAACATTTGTGTGTTTTACTAAAACTTTTCTACACCCCCTTCCCAGGAAAGGATGCTGTCCTGTGCGTGTGATTTCATATGTAAAACTGTCTTATTTACTGAGGTTTGTGTTGGTCATACAGGACAGGGTTAATTACCCTCCAAAAAGGCTGACTAGGTTGTCTTGCCTTGAGCACATGTATTGGTCTTACATGGAGGTGACTTGTGTGTCCAGTCCGTGTCCACCACCCCGCAAATTAAAACCCCACCTGTTTAAATTAATTAAGCTGCCTCCTTCCTCTCAGGAACCTGGATGAAGTTTTCCTACAGCCACCCTCTTTTCTTTTTTCCCCCTTCCTTATCTTTTCCTGGCTGCAGAGATGAATACTGTTGAATTACAAAGTAGCTATTTTTAACAGTAACTTAAAAAAAGAGGCAGAAAAAGGCAACTTCCCCCAATTCTGCAACTTCCCTACAAACTAAAATATCTGTTTCTTTTCTGCATCTCTTTTCTCCTCTCCTAGAAACCATTTATATCGTTAATATGAAAATAGCTATTTCCAAGGCACGCTGTAACTGATCCAATAATAAGTATTGCAGTGTAGAAAAAGCCCACCCAAATTTCTGTTAACATTCCAAGTGCTGCAATACACTCTTTATGCTCCAGATGATGGTGAACTCATTAATATTCCCATTCTGGTGAAAGGAGGGAAATGTGCTCTAGTTATTTTTGTGTCATGCTGAAGTTTAAAAATCATTCTAATAATCAACAGACAGTAATTCCTAATAGTACATATGGATCTGATAAGGGTCTCTGACAGGTTTAGTTGCTAATAGGCAATAAACCTGCACTGAGCAACTCCATTCTGGTTCAGTAACTTCATTGCTGGGCTCTGGTTCAGTACATCCTGCAGAAATTTTCTTATTTCCCCTTTGCATAGGAGGTTGCAAATATCAACTTGCAGCAGATAATGTGAGCCTTTGGGGAGCAATACCCCTTCTTTTCCTACCCCAGGTTCCTGCTTCTGTTACAGGCCTGAATATCCCTCGGGCTGAATGTATTTCTCCCCTTCTTGTTGGGTGTTAATGGTCCTCTAATGGTTCTTGAATTAATTCACAGTTGAGCATAAGGCCAACAAGAAGCTCTTGGGTTCCTTTTGAAGTGAGTATCCCTTAGGACTGCATGACAGAGATGGGAAACAGCTCTGAGCTGGTTGTGGCAGGAGAGGAAGGATGGATTCTTGTCTGCTTATCTGTGCCTGATAATTGGTTTCAAACACAGATTTAGTCCTGGGTAAACAGAACAGGAAAATGAAAAACTAAGGAACTTTAGATAGTCAACTCTAACAGCACAAGGACTCTCAACTTCAGCCTCAACTTCAAAGCTTTTAGAAGCTGTAGAAAGATCAGCTTTTCAGTTCTCCTGAGCATCCTGTGTTCCAGTTGGCCTTAATGGGTTGTTTTTGGCAAGATGACATACAGAAAGAAGTGTGTCTTTAAAATGAGGAGTTAGAAAGCAAGACTTGTCATCCTGAAGTAGTGAAAAAACTAATTTATAATACATAAATTTATATCTACGCTTAAAGTTAATTAAAGAAGGCTTTTCCTTCCTTGATAAAAATGTCCCAATTATGGAAAGCAACCTCTCTAATTTCATCTTGATCTGTGATCTTGAGTGAGAGAAGTTATGCAGTTTCCTTGAGAGGGGAAGGAAAAAAAGTAATTTTTTTTTCAAAAGATTGCAAGCTAGTCCCAAGGGCTGTATTTTAAGTATAAATGGACATAACATTAATTTTAATTTTTTTCCAGATCTTCGTTGAGAAATGCTTCCTGCATGCTTTACTTGTTAGACTTGTCTCAAATGTCATTCAAGATATTTTCTCATTTATAGCAGTTTTCTGTGGCTCCTTCAGTAATTCCAGTCTATTGCCTTTTAGCACTTACTGCCTACTGGCAGATGCAACATATTCAGGTCATAGGAGTTTATGCAACACAGAGAAGGTTTTTGACTGAGAATGCTCAAGTGAGTAGTTTAATTTTAACTTGAATTGCCAGCAACAGTAGAAAATAAGCTTTTTGGTGAATTATGTTTTCTTTTCTTTTCTACTAAAAACTTAATTTCTAATTTTAAATGAACTCTAAAACCACAGTAATCCATTGCTGTTGTTACACAGCTAAACTTGAAAAATGCATTTTTTTACATTTTTAGCTTGCAAGTCACATAATCTTTCTTATGTAATTAGCACAGCCAACAAAGTTGGGTAGCATTTTATGTGAACTTTTTAATTAATTCACAGTGGTTAGATGCAGTGAACTTGTATAAATATGTTCCTTCAGAGCATGGCTGTGTGGAGCAAAAGGGCTACTTGTGTCTAATTTATGGAAGCACTCTTACAGATGACATACTTGGGCTCCCAAAAAGATGTTGTCTATCAGTGTGGGTGACTTTTCTCACCTGAGCAGGTCTCTGTGTGGGCTGTTGATAATGTGGCTGCTGAGATGTGGTGCTACCTGGTTTTCCCTTTCAGAGATCTCCAGGGAGACATGAACCTTATTTGCTGTGAGGGGGGGGAAACTCTCAAATCCTGCAGCATTGCTGCTGCAGCGAAATCTTCTTCACTTGCTTCAGAGAAATGTCCATCAAGAGATCTACAAAAAAGGAAGGTGTGAGCCTAGGGCACTCCAGCTACACCTCGTGGGTTCACTTCTCTTCTTCTGTCCTTGTGTTGTTACTCCTACTTCTTACTCTTGTTTTATTTAAGTAGAGCTGATCAATCAATGTACCTAAGGATTTCCTTTTAAGATTCCTCCTAGTTCAGTTATTTCCCTGTTAAATGGCAACTGTGGCCATCAGTCCTTCAAATAAGAGACCAAGAGATAAATAGAAGGGGTAGCATTTGGTGTTAAAACTCCCAAATGCTTTTCACCACAAAACCAGCGATGGTTTCAGCTCAAGCTGCTCTACCAGATAGGATTTCCCCTACCCTTTTTAGCCTTTCTTGCTAAATCACAGGCAGAACATCTTTCTAAAAACAAAGCTGGACTATGTATGGTTCATCTGGCCGAAAACTCTGCAGGGCTCCTGCATGACTCTGGCAGCCAAGGTTTGCAGGGAGGCTTGGTGCTGACAGGGGAGTCTGTGAGGGATGGGCTCAAGGGTTTTGCTCTTCTGGGAGCTTCCATACTAATTGTTACTCTTCAGCTGGGGATTTCACATGTGCTCAGACACCTTAGAGATGCAGCTGTTAAAACCTTAAGGCTGCTGTGCCAAGGTGAAGCATGCAGCACTGAAATGGAAGGTTGGGTCTGACTGTGTGTTTGGATCTGTCCTCATTTTTTTTGTTGTTTTGGGGGGAGGATTGTTTTCTTGGGATGTGTAGGGTGCATTTTTGTATCGTTATATTTGTTGTGTTGGGTTTTTTTTTTTTGTTGTTGTTGTGTGGTTTGGTTCCCCCCTTTCCATTTGTTGTTCTTGGAAACTCCTAGTTTTTGATGATGGATCAGTGGAAAAATGGGTGAAAGAAGTCAATTAGAAAGCAAGTTTTGCAAGTAGAAAGTTGCTTAACAGGATAGTGAGAGGCAAGGACCAAAGTGAGAGATCAGTGAGGAGGGTCAGGCAAAAGAAATGGGTATGGAGGAGGAGGAGATCAAAATGAGGAGCTGGAAAATTAAAACTTGTTTTCAAATAAGGTGGCTGAGACTACAAGGGCTAAGAAAAAGTCTTAGTTATCATAAGCTTAGTGTTGCTAGTGTTTGTCATCTTCCACTAAAATGTGTCTGCTGACCCCACCCCAAAAAAAAAAATCCTTTTGCAAGTTTTGTGGAAGGGTTTTTAGATGTTTTTAGGAAAAGCAGTCTTACTCTTTAATAAATGCAGAGAGTTGTACTAGAATCACGTGTTTTGAATTTATAGTTGTAAATATCAGGTACAATTGTAAGGGATACAATAAAAACTCAGTTCAGAGTAGCTTACCTTACTCTGAACTACAGACCAAATTTACTAGCTGACTTGCTTTAGATTTGTTCCCCAGACTTTCCTCTTTTCACTGATGCACTGATGACCCAGGTATTCATCCACACAACTTGAGATATGTTGTAAATGTGAACAGCACTAGAGTGACACAAGCAGCATAATGCTGTGTTGTGCCAGGTGAACTCTTTGCAGAATCTTGGGGCAGCTCTAAAGGTCTGCCCAACATTCTCTGGCTAATCAGTGAAACAGTTCTTTAAAAGCAGAGTGAAGTGACACCTCTAACTTTGACCATAAAGAGCACAGAGGAAAGTTATTGCACTACCTCCTCTTAAAGTACCTGGCATGGCATGTGAAAATAGAAACTGGTAAAAAAAATACATAAATACTACAGATTTTCTTTGAAATGTTGACTTGCCATGTTTGACTGTGGCTCTGGAGGCTGGGTGTTGCACTTGGGTTGGTCCCTAGGATGTGGACATGGTTTGGACTGGCTCTTGAGATGCTCCAGTGATCTGCTGATTGGAGGCACAGCCCATCCTATGGAGGTCACTGTCAGATTTTGAAATTCTTTGTGGGGGAAATAAAGAAGATAGTTTTGTGATGGAAGGGGTGTACTTGAAAAGTTTCAGAAAGTATCCAGCTGCTGTGTTGTAAAACATGATTTGTAATGTCTGAAGGAAAAAAAATTCTGTCGGGCTTTAATTTCTGTCTATTGCTAGTGTCAGATGCAACAGCACAGAGTCAAACAAAGGAAAAGGGAGCATATTCTTACATAATAAACATACAAACAGTGTGTTTGCATGAATTACGTGCTTTTGCAAGGCCAGCTTGACATTGAACAGAAGTGAAATCAGAAGATGTTCCAGAAAGCCTGTAACACTTCAGTAAAACTTTCTTCTCTTCCCTGCTGATGCTGAGCATGTCCAAAGTCAGACATGACCTTTTGCCCCTGCTCAGCTCCTGGCAGTTGCTGTGAAATAAGTTTGGGTAACACGTGCCTGCCCCGATTCATCATGCAGGTCTTGTTAATATGATAGTCACCTTTTGATTATTCCCAGTATTAATAGCTGTTGCCATAATAAAGGCAAATTCTACCTCCCTCAATAAATCAAAGCTGACAGTTTGAAATTTTGAACACTCCTGGAGAAATAATCTCTTGAAAAGAATCCAGAGTTTCTCCCTTGTTGTGATTCTTCCTTCTATAAAGTAATTCCTATTTGGGTCTTCCAGGAGGCTCAATGAATTTCAGATTTGTACAATAGAAGAAGTAACAAGAAGATGAGAAGTCTACTTCTTTACCTCTCCAAAAATAAGATAACTTTAACTGCTGCTAAAATAAAGTTCCAGCTGCACTTGAACAGTGAAAAGTAAATAACTTGGGTTTATGTATTTTAAAATTGCAGGGTGGTGTTTGTTTGCTTTTTGTTTGTGTGTGGTTTTTGTGTGTGGTTGTTTTTTTCTTTCCCAGCATCCCATTTCATTTATTTCAGAGTCCTTTTTAAATAGAAACCCTGAAGAACTGCCAAGTTGGCTTGAGTTGTGAGTGATGACTGCAGATAACTAGGTTATGGTCTTGGCTGAGAGAAAGTGGAAATGGGGCTAATACCTTATGAATACCTACTGTTTAGTGGCTTTTGAGATGCTTAAGCAAAACCCCCAACAATTTATTTTGAATGCAGGCAATGAAAAAGAAAGCAGTCTGTCATAATCAAACACTTACTACGAGTCATTCTTAAGAATATTAAACTGTAAGCCATTAATACAAAAATGAATCCCTCTCTGTTTTAATACTGTTAACAATAGATAACTCAGGCATTAACAGATAATAACTGTGTTTTAATAAACATCAAATAGTAAGAAAGGCATGATGACTTCTTACCAAATAACTCTTCATATAATTGTAATAACCCTGCACTATTTCTTGCACTGTTGGCATCATACTCGTGATCTTACTAACTTAGACCAATGATGAATTTTCCAACCCTTTTTACAGAGCATTAAATGTGCTTAAAAGGTCATAGCATCACTGGACATCCAAAGCTCCCCAAGGGAGAGCACAGAAGGCACTTTCTAGGTCTGCCCTCAGCCATCCCAGCTGGATTTGGCAAGAGGAGGTGTCATGGTTTCTAGGAAAGTGTAAAATTATACAGCACACTCTTCTGTTGTTACTGATTTGGAATGTCATGGGCATGTGGAATGTTCCTGGCACGGGTCTGCAATGAGGATAAAGACAATGATGGGAACAATCAGCATATTTCTACAAGGAGAGATGACTGACAGTGGCTGTGCTCTGCTTCAAGAGCGCTTGGAAATATCCATTTCTTTTGAGGTAAACTTGTAGCTTCAGGAAGAAGACAGAGGAGGCTGTGCTACAAAGAGGTTTTGGATTTTAGGAAGCCTGGTCAGGTAGATATCTTAATATGGATAGGACGTGGAATTGGTGGAGTGACCATTTTGTCTCCTAGGGATTTTAAAGGAGGAAGCATCAGTTGCAGGTCCCTCCTTATCTGTCTGAGTTCTGGATGTTTCCCAGCCACTATTCTGCAGCACCTTATACTTAGAAGTTCAATCTTTGGTTAAATTGGCTTAACAGCAGTTTCCCATCAGTGTCTTTATCAACTTTGTTCCCTAGAGTAATGCACATTAGGAAAGCTCATCCCTTCTTAGGACGATACAGATGCATCCATCCCACCGTGAGGTGCTTCCAGTCCATGTGTGTGTGATCCCTGTTCCTACCCTTTCCTTGGTTAACTCCACCACTCAAAATGTTGCACACTTCCTTTCCTAGGCACTCTGTGGCTTTCTCCTGAGCAGTGTGACTAAGCTCTGCTTGCTCAGCCTGCCCACCACCTGCCAAAATCACCCTGTATGCTCTAAGTCATCTCCCACCTGCTCGTGCTTCCTACCATCTGCTGACTAGTAGGATCTTTCCCTTGATCCTCACCCCAGTGCACACATACCCACGGGTTCATGAGGTGGAGAAAGCAAATGCACAGTGTAGGTGGTAGGCTGGGGATTTTTTTGGGTTGTTTCTTTTTTTTTTTTTTTTTTTTAAATCAACTTAAAATATCTGATAAATGGGAGGCTAAGCATTCAAGTCCACTTCTGACTCTAGGCAGCTACTTACAGTTTCAAGCATATCCTGTTGCCTGTGCTTTACAAGAAGAGTGGCTATATACAAAGTGCTAATGCCTGTTCTTTCCTTCTTCCCTCATACCAGTGTGTTTTGGGATATGAACCTTGTTTTCTGTCCTAATATATTAGATTGTATCTACTTACACAACACTTGACTGCATCTTTCATGGAGTGGTAGAGGTTGGAGGATATCTCTGGAGCTCTCTGGAACTCAAGTCCAATGCCCTGCTTGGAGCAGGGGCAGCTAGAGCAGGTTGCTCAGAACCATGTCCAGTTGCATTTTGGATCTCTCCACAGGTGGAGACTCTGCAGCTTCTCTGGGCAACATGCTCTAGCATCTGACTACTAGAAGAGTTTTAATAAAAAGATAGGCAAACCAAGTCAACCACTCTTTAAATCATTTGTATTATGATGTTTAAGGGGGACTTCCTGTAATTCAGTTTTTGCCTCCTGCCCTGTCACTGAGTCCTGCTGAGACAAGCTTGTCTCTGTTGTGTTTCCTCACCCCCATTAAGTATTTATGTACTGTGATAAGATCTCCCCCAAACCTGCTCTTACCCAGGCCACACAGTCCCATCTCTGTCAGTCTCTTCCTGTATGTCAGGTGCTCCAAGCCTTTAATTGTCTTAATGGCCTGTCTCCTTGGTCTCTCTCCAGTATCCCCACGTCTGCAGTGCTGGGGTGCCCAGTGCTGGTGCCAGCATGCCAGACGTGTCTCCCCAGTGCTGAGTACAGGGCAGTCCAGCCAATAGTCAGTCGCCCTCATTGTCCATTTATCTAGACAATACTTCTTCAGAGTGTCTGAGGATGTTTTGGAGGTATTGGAGCAAACCGACCTGGACTAGGGCACCTGTCTCTGAATTTGGGTGGCAACATACAGTGGGAACTGGGTAAAAAACATTCGGTTCTGCTGCAGCTTGGGTAGAGAAGTAGAGAAAGCAATGGGGATGGGATGCTCTGCTTTGGCTCAGAGTTGGACCGTAGGGAGAAATAAATCTGTGCATTGGGTCTGTGAAAAATAGTCATGCTACTGAGTAATCTTTTCCCTAATGTTCCATAGGAACCCAATAAAAACAGAAAACACAAAATTCTGTTTAAGCTGTTTTTAATAATCTAGAAAATATAAACTGAATATCCTGTGCTTTATGACTACATTAAATACCATTATATAGCATTACCTGCAACATCAAATGCAGGCATAAAATGCACTTTAAGTATCTCCAGAACAATAAAGGTATATAATGTGTAAGAATGTGAATAGTAATCAGGGCATCATCTATGACTTGTGTTTGTTAGTCACTGACCTTTTAGTTGAAATAAGTAGAAATACTGAACTATTAGTTTCTAATCTTTTATTAAAGCTGCATAGGCTGTGCTGAAGTCCCACAATTAACTGTCATCTGCAAGAGGGTGACATTACTTGGTACTTACTGGGCTAAAGGAGACATTTGTTGGTCCTCTTCTGTTTTAAAAAAAAATGCTTCTGTCTTGTCTTTTATTTTTAGAAAGATAAACAAAACTGAACACAACCCTTCAGTCCAACACTGTGTTGAACTTGGCTTTTGTGACTGGATATGTAACTTATTTAAATAAGACTCCTCAGACACTTGGCTTACTAGCTCCACAAACCATCTATTTAGAATGACTTTAAAATGCTGTTAGTGCATTTTTGACTTTTATCACTGAGATGGCAAGTACACTTGCTAGTGGTGCAGAGAGCAAAGCTACTTGTTTGTCAGACTGAAGAAAGAAACCCATAAATGCAATTAACTTGGAGTCACTGGGGGTACAATTTAGAATCTTAGGCAGAGTAAGGGTTCCTGCAGCATATGGCTCAAAACCCAGTCTTCTGTTCCTCTGTGTGTGTGAGAACCAGGTGGAAGGCAAATACATATATTTTAGAGGATAGGTGAAAGCTACTTTTGCAACTAATTTTGTATTCAGAAAATAAAGTAGGCAGGATGCAACCAAAATCAGCTCTTGGAACCAAATGCCAGCTATTGGTTACAGAGGTTTCTGTATCTTCTCTAATGCTCTGAAGCATTTCAGTGTTTCCCGTTTTTCATACACTTAATTTTCCTTTGATATGTATGTGTGCAGTGTTGTTACTTAGCCCTGCTAAGGTGAAACTGTTTAGACTTTTTACTCTTCCCAATTTGCTTCAATTTGAATCTATCCATATTTTGTATACAACTAATATTCAGTATTTTCACTATGTGCATTGTAGTGTTGTGTTACCTAGACCAGAAAATCCTGTTCTGTTTACTTGCAGTTTATGATTACATTTTACACACCCAAACCAAAATGCCTTCAGAAAAATGAAAATAGTCACAAATGTTCTGCTTGATTTTCTAGATTTGTGAATAAAAAATTATAAGCAATAGTAAACTTTTGCGTCAGAGGGTCCTTCTCTCTTGTCTCTCGTTTGCTGGGCCATGTTGGTGATGTTCTAGGTCAAGCTCAGGGAGGAAAGCCTGGGGTGAAACAAGGTGCACTCACCCCACGGGCAGCATCCTCTGCCTGCAGCACCTGTGATCACCTCTGCCCTCCACCCTGTGACAAGCACGACCATGAGGACTTGTTGATGAAAGCTCCTTTTAGCAGTTGCTTTTGAAAATACAGTCTAAATCAACCCCACTGCACCAAAGGAACTGCCCAGTGCCTGAAAACAATATCTGCTTTATCTTATACCATTTTCTTTTTGCTTGTACACTAAGAATACTGAATGTTTTATGCTTTATCCATAAAATAATTTCCCTGGCTAGGCTTCCAACAAACTATTTTTTTTATTGAACACTGCATAAAGCTTTTGGTTTAGCTAGGTAAGCCTTTTGTTTCTGATATCTATTTTCTAGCTGGAGAACTTAACCATGAAATTTGCTGAAGGAAGAAAACTATTATCTCCATTGTCTCCTCTGCTTATGCCTTCCTGCATCCTGTTGGGTGCATTATCATAATGCACCCTGAACACGACTTTTCTCTTACACATAGAAGTCTTGCTTCAGCCAGGTGGATTCATCATTGATACAGAAAAGGTCAGACAGTCGCAGCAGACAATATATTTTTTCAGGGGTATGCATTGAAGATGTTCTTCGGAGTATAATGTCACTTCTTTCATTACTGGAGCCCTTAAATATATCGGCAAAATGCAACCTACTTTCTGGATAATATTTCTGTCATGTGAAATACCTGTAAATTGTTTTGGTCTTTCTCAAAGTCTTTACTCTGTAGCTTAGAGGTGGTGTTTAACTGTCAAGGTGGTGTGATGATATTCCTTTTAGAGAGTAAGTGTTTGAATTCTTCCAGTTACAGATGTAGTCAAATGCAAGTCATGGAACGATGGGTTCCATTTTTTGGTTTATAAGCCTGTGATAATTGATACTGGAGAAAAATTAACTCGGTGGTTGTTGGAGGGCTCACTACCTTATAGCTACATGCCATTGTTGTTTTTGGCATGGGTGAAGGTTGCCTATGAATCCTGAGAAACCATGGAAACAACTTTGATGTTAGCACCAGTAGCACTTCAATCTGTATTTCTCTTCCTTGAATATTTATGTTATGGTCATAAAAGACAAGTTTATCTGTATGGACAGCAAGGTACAATTAGTTAAGGATCATTTTTCATTACAGAAATAAGACAGATCTTGTCAACTTCCAAATGTGGAAAAAAACCCCCAAAACAAACACAAACCCACCCAAACAGTTAAAACTAAATAATGAAATGTTGGGAGGGCTTGAAGGTAATGTAAGAGAACACTTTAGCATTTTTCTTTCTGTTTGTGACACTATGAAGTGTGACTGGTAGAACAGACAATAAACATATTCCATAAAAAATAAAAGCTCCAAAGCTGTGCAAAAATGTAGGCTAGAGTCCCTTGCCTTGTGTGATCTGTCTCCTGCCAGAAGCAGAGCAGTGACTCTCCCTGTGGCTCACTCCCTGCTCTGCTGATCTTGCTGATTGGAGGAGATGAGCCAAGTAAGTTTTGGGAATTTCCAGCAGCGTCCTCGCTGGTGATTTGATTCTAGCCATGTTTCATAGGCTGACCAAACTCTGCCTGGTTTCAAAAGCAATGTAATGAAAGGTTTTATTGCTTGTTTGACTGTTTTTTGGCTACTCCTTGAAATTAGCTTAATATTGTTTAATCCTGGTATTATTCTTACTCATCTGTGTCTATGGGATCATTGCAAGTTCTCCTGGAAACTGAGCGATTAGATTGATTGTATCCATTACAGTAGTTTCCAAAAAGACTTTCTTCCTGATTGATTGATTTAATTGCAAGTGATTAGAGTTAGGATGTCCATTTAACACGTGAAAAGACAGTTTGTAGCTCAATTGCTTTCTAAAATGCATCTTAATTGGGAAGTGGCTATTTCTGTCAGCAATGTTTTTAATTAAAACCTTCACATATTTGTTTTTTATAGATATTACAAATTCTGTTATGCAAGGCATGGCAGGACAAAATGGAAAGAAATATAGCATAGGTGTTAAGATTTTTTCTATCAAATTGAGAATCACAGTGCTAATGTGGAATAATATACAGGCTTTCACTGGAGAAGGTGAAGGAAGGGTGGGGTTTGTGGGTGTCTTGTTATATTTTAAACCTGCAGGTGTGTGACCTTGCTCCAAGAAGTAATTATTTATGGTCAAATCTAGGCTATAAAATAATAGCCAGTAATTTACTAGAGATTGGTTATACTAGCTAGAGTTATGAAGGTTTAGCTGGAATAGGTGGAATTACATTTAACCCTACCAATTTTTAATCATAGTAGGGAGTGTGTTGTTTTTTATAGGAGATCCATACTCTGTTCTGGCTTTAGGATTGTGAATGGTTGAGAGAATTGCTGTGGTATCATCTTAGTGTCCTTATTCAAAGGATGCCCTCAATATTAATAATGTCTTCAAAGCTACAGTATTCTTTGTGTTCCAGTAAGGTATTGCTTCACTTATAGTTCTTACCCCTTCCAAAAAAAAAAAAAAAATCTCCCCCATGACTTTTTCCTTAATTTTAAGATGACTGACGCCTGTTTCCTAAGGCAAAGTAAATGTACAAAGAAGATAAGAGGCTTTAGTTTTACATCTAGAAAAATCAGGAAACAAAAATCCCTCCCAGTGGGGGAGCAAGGTATAAAGCTGACCTCATCTAATTTACCTTCAGGTAAGATGGAAGGCTTTTTTATTTTTTTGTTAGGTGGCTCTCTTTCCTTCACAATGTACTCTTTCTACCTTTCCTTGATATATCTTACATCTTTGCTATCCCGAGGTGAAAACCGCAAATTTATCTTCTACTGAAGACAACTCTTTTTAAAGAGTCTGAATCACTAAGGCCAAGCCCAGAAGCAACTGGAGGCAATTAGGAACACTTTCTTTAAAACTTGCACCCAACCTACACATGCTTAACTTGGGAGATCAGAGAGAAATATAGCTGGAGGACAGTGGTACTAATAGCTACCAGATCTAACAAACCATAAAGGTGTGCACTGGAGAACTGTGGCAATATTGACTGTGAGTTCATTAAGGACATGAGTGCCAGATGATGAAAGTCTTGCTCTGCTGGGAGACATTTTACTACTTGAAATGGCAGATAAAGTTGCTCTCTGCTTTCTTCTGTTGGTTAAAGAAGTGCAGAACTCGTTGGCCTGAAAGCATTCATGGGATGAAGTTTTTGGTGGTCTTCTACCACCCTCTGTGAAGAAGCTTAATCACCACTTCCAGAGCTTGAAACCAATCAAGAACATTAAGATTAATAAGTAGTAATGTCATTCCTTTCACTCTTGATGAGTAACACTAACAGCCTCATGTATTTAATGCATCTGAAACAGAATTTGGCATCATTACAGTAATGAGAAGTCAATCACCTCTCTGTGAGACTAATTTGCTAAATTTTGATGGGCTTTTTTTCCACTCTTTTCTGTTTGCATCCATTTCAGTGACATTCTCTCCACAACAGAGAAATTTTCTTTACCAGATAATCTTTTAACACTGCTCTTTTCTTACCTAATTCTAGCAATTGTGGTTTAATGTCTGTGATGTTCCATTCTGGCAAGTACTTACAACAAAGTGCATAAAAAAAAAAAATAATTGACCAAATAATTTGCCAACAAATTGGGTGGCTTTAGGATGTGAATTAATTGATTTTAATGTTTTTGGTGCTCTTTTGTGTCTTTGATCTAAGCTATTCTGTGGAGCATAGAAACAGCTTAGACTTGAGATGTTAAAGGGCACTGAGTGAGAGGATTCAGTAGCTCCACTTAGGTGATAGTACCAATGCAAAGTGAATGGTGTTAGTGCTATGTGGAGATCTTTTCTGGGTTTACAGCATTTTTTGGACTGCCAAGTCTGGAATACAGCAGTCCCCTGGGGGAAAGCTGTCTCCCTGTTGTTGGTACTGTTTGACAGCCCTTGTTCTCTGCTTTCTCATGAAGGCAAAGAGAGCAACTCTACAGTGACATGCAAACTTTTGTTCTTGGAGTCCTGAAGGCTGTGAATTAGTGGTCTGAGAGTCAGTCTCATCACTCACGTTCTCATTTAGCAATGATGGAATCTATCTACTGGCTAAGTGGATTTAGTAGTTCCCTGGCTATTTAGATATAAGCTTCAGCCAAGCAAAGTCTGAGCAAATATGTCTCTGGGCTCAGGAAGATTACAACCCTTCCACTTTATTACTTGTATTTTTTTTTTTCCACCCATGTTGCCAGATCAAGCCTGCTGGAAGCTCCAGATGAAAAGGTAGAAAGCATGAGGGTCATCTACATCTGTTTGCATCTGCTTTGAGTTAAGACCTTACAACCTTGCCTCATCCTCAGAACACAGTTTTTTTTCCTCTGTCTAATGAAGGGAATTGAAATGCTCACTCAAAGATGTGGAAACGCCCACGTTGTTCATTCACACGTGGCAACCATAACTAAACACTGTTCACATTTATGTGAAATCACTGAAGGCAAAACATAATGGTATATTAAAAATACTAGGTGGTATGACCCCTGTACATGAGCAAGCTGCTTAATATTGCATTCACAAGGTGTCTTGGATTTTGTAATTATTTAAAGTAATTGTAGGTGGGTTAAAATATAGTTAAAATGCAGAAATGTAATCCTTTCTAATACTATAGCATTGAAGATTTTATTCCTTCTGAAAAGCAACTTTTTTTTTAAAGCATCAGTAGAAATAAAGGAAGCTTCCTATGATAGGTGTGTGTATTAAATAAACTACAGATCTTAAAAGAAAAGACAGCAATAGTTAGAATATGGCATGAGCAAAGAATTTCAGTACACCTAACTGCCTCAGTCTGAATGTGCTGCCAGGTATCATGCTGAAGGCAAATTTACTGGACTGAAGTTGTGGACTATTTGACTAAGAATTTGGAAGTTACCTGTATATTGGGCAAGGCTGCATCTCTGGTTTCTGGAAATTACAAGGGAGAATTTCTGGTTCATAGGTAGAAATTAGCCTGCCTGTGCAAGAGAGATAAATGGAAAATACAAGGATCAGATATTAAATAATTAACAGTGTGGTTTTTTATGTGCAAAATTTTTTTTTGAGAAACCTGTTACTGATTTAAATTTTTTTTATTTTTAGAGTACCCCTCACATACAAAGGAAAAGCTATCAGTTGTATTTCCTACTTGGCTAGCCAGCCAGTAGGAAATTCTCTGTTTGTGAAGCACCATGACTCTGGGCCAGGACCAAACATGACAGCCTAGCTCACATCAAAGACAGCATATTGTCTTCAGCATGTATGAAGACATGCCTGCCTTCAGCAGCTGAGCGTGTGAGCAGCCTGTAAAGGAGCTGAAAGATTTTAAAAAGGGTTGTTCTAGTTGTGTTTTAAACTAGTTTTTCTTTTCTTTCCAATTTCCCAATGCAGAAGCTGAAAGACTTTAAGGATAACTTGGATTTATACCCCCCTGCCCCAGCAGTTTCACTCATTCATGCTCATGGGTTGTTTTTTGTTTGATTGGTTTTGGTTTTTTTGTTTTGTTTGTGTGTGTTTGCTTTTTTCCTGTCCTTAGTAGTTTTTTAGCTTGTCTACTTTTCCTAGATGAGAAACTACAAGTGCCCAAACCACCAATGGTGTGTTTGGGTTTTTTTAAACACACAAAAAAAGGTGAGAAGCAAAGGCATATAGGAGAGGAAGAGCTGTGCAGGGGAGGAGTGTGGAGGCACCACTAAATCCATCCTTTGTGCTTGAGAGAGCCTGGGAGAATGGTGAAAAGCAAAGTGAAGATGAGGAAAAACCCAGCTTCCTTGCCAATGGTGTAATTAAATGCCATTTATCCTTTTTTACAATCTTTATGTTGGCGGGCTTTCTTTAGGGATTTATGGCCATCTGTCTTACAGGTTTATTGTATACGTTGTGGATTTTGGTATTTAACACTGCTTTGGAAGCAGAAAAAAAATCCCTCTGTTGTACATATCCTCAGGAAAGTCAGGTGTTGGGATAGGAAGTTTCATGAACCTGCTTACAGCCCTTCACAAAACATTGTCTAGGCTTCATTGCTTTGTCTTCAACAAAGAGTCTGACATTTTTAATGCATAGTCTTCACTTTTTTTAGTTTAAAAATATTTTCATTCTTTTTTAATTTACCTTTTTTCACCTTAGTTCTCATTTTAAAAGTTTTTTTTCCTCCAGTCTGCACATTTTCTTAAATCATGTTAGATGTTAAGTCATGTTTTGGTTGGATATTAGGAAGAATTTCCTCAATAGAGAGTGGTTGGGCATTGGAATGGGCTGCCCAAGGAGGTGGTGGAGTCACCATCCCTGGAGGTGTTCAAAAAATGAGTAGATGTAGCACTTGAGGTTCCTGGTCTAGTGGGTAGGGAAATGTTAGGATGGTGGTTGGACTTAATGATCCTAGAGGTCCTTTTCAACCATAGTGATTCTATGATTCTATGTGCTTGAGGTTTTTTGTAACATCTTCCTTGAAGTGCAAGGACAGAAGGAGCAAATGGATGTCTTCCTTGCTGCCTTTCCTATTGCTCAGGTTTCTTTGTGGATGCAGAATGACACAAGAAGAGTAAAATACTGCTCTGACTGGACGTAACTTTCCCCAAGGTGTAGTCTGGGCAAAAGAGTAAGGTTAAATTTTGCTCATTGTTGGAGAAACGTTTTGGGGTAGAAGCAGGAGTTGGCTGGTTTGCTACTTGAGCTTATTGGGGAAAAGGCACAGAGTGTATCTTCTGTTTTAGTATCTGCCTACAAGACACAGTTCTGTGGGTGTTTGCCTGGGGCTGTAGCCCCCAGTGCAAGAAAACAGTCATAGCAATTAGAACAGTGTAGAAATATTCTCATAAAATGGATTCCAGCAAAAAAATCACTGAAGCCTCTGAAACAAGGAGAAAAACCTTTTGTTGTAGAAACCTCAACAAAATTCACAGGCATCCAGGACTGCAGGGCCTTGTGATTTCAGGATTTAGATGCTTTTGTGTTCCTGAGTATTTTTGCCAGGAGATGAACATTCTGTGGTTGTGTTTGGTTTGGTTTTTTTTATTACCTGCAATAATATCTATTTACCAGAAATGATACTTAAAAAAACCCCATACATACAGATCAATAGTGTGGATTAACAGAAATTTAATCTTGATGAGAATAAATCTTTCATTAAAGGTCTGTATTTTGAGACCAAAAAACTATGCAAATCAAGAAAAGCAGCAAATTGGACCCATCTGTGTTGTGAAGTCCTGATTCATGCTGTCTTTGATGTACTGAAGTGATCCCGCTGTGGGAATATTGTATCTGTTCTCACTCTAAAACTTAATTACAGTGTTAACTTGCCTTCATGTAAATTAATTTTTAACTGTTTTCCCCATTTCTGTTTGGACTACTGTTTACTTAAAAGCATGTAAGAGTTGATTTTTAGCCCCTTTCACCAAAGCTGTAAAGTGCTGGTGTCATTTCAGCTGAGCTCTTACCTCCTCCCTTAAATGACCAACACCACATTAACTATTATTTTAAAAATTATTCTTGGCAGGGAATGAGAAGATTCAGTAAATATGTATTCTTCTGTAAATACCTTGCTTGTACCTAAAACATTGCCTCCCACACCACTGTTTCTGACAGAGTGAAGGTCTGGAGGTCCTGCAGAGCTGCTGTGCCACTTCTGTGATGTTTTGCAGGATTTGGTTGGGCAGGAGTGTGCTGGTGGGCCCAAGGGGGGCTGGGCAGGCTGATGGGGACAAGGCAGAGGCAGAAGATCTTTCTTGTGCCACCATCTCTGCACACCCTGTGCTCCTCAAGCCCTTTGCTTGGATGACTGACCACGGCCCTCATTCCTCATGGGGACAAAGCCAGGAGTGAATCAAAGCAGAACTGTTGCTTTGGAAATAGGCCCTGAGTCAGAAAATTAGGTCTGCTAGATCAAAATTTCTCTTATCTTCTCTCCTTACCCTTTGAAAAACCCACAGTGAAGACCAATGGTTTGGGTACTCAGTTGGTGTTATTGGTTGGCATGTTCCTCAATTGGTATAACCCTGGATATAGTTTCCTCCTGCCATACCCTCACTGTGCTCCCTCCTTGTCTTCAAGAAGCTGTCACTGTTCCTCCACTTGTGGCTGTGTCTTAGCCTACTACTGGTGTTACCTTTACCTAGTGTGGGTGAACATACTAACCCAGAGCCTGACCAAAGGATGGGGAGGTCTGCATGGGCTGTTCTTCCATGTATGACCACTGTGCTACGTAGCACTTGTGCTCAGTAATGCTGATTCTTCAGGCTTTGGGTTTTCCTTTCAGCTTGGATCAAGCATCTGCTGCTTCTCTGTACACAGGCATCTCAAAGAATTTCTCAGCTGCCTTTCTATCATAAGTTCAAATTACAACTGTCAATTATACATGAAAGGTAGGTGAGATCAAAGTCCTCCCTTAGTCCTGCTACTTGTGCATCTGCTTTGCTCACAGAACTGCAAACCAAACTTCTCTTTCAAAACACTCCTATTCAGTGTAACCTGGTACATTTGTACAAAATTATCACCTCAGTAGCTTCCTGCTATTGTTCAGTGGGTAATGAAGAACATTTATATGCTTGTAAATGCCAAAAGAATTTAAAGCATGTGAAAAGGACATTTTACAAAGAGTAATTTCATGATTCCCTTAAATGTTTGACAAGGATTTTACCTAGAGTTGGAAATCTTAATGAATCAGATCATTTCAGAGTAACATAGCAAAAGAGTGGAGGAAAAGATGTTTTGCTTTTTTAAAAAACTATTATAATTGAAAAAAATTAGTAATGATCAAAGGTAAAATTCTGACCCCATTTATGTGCATGTCAGTGCATCCAACCTCATACTCTGTATACAACCTGGTGAATGTTTTTTATACACCCACTACTGAGAAAAATGAATGAGAAGCTGAAATGGAATATATCTAAGCTTTTTTTTTCAAACTATTGGTCCCCACATCCAACTATTTAACAAGAATATTTAGAAGGTCTTTAAAATATGTTCACTTATAGTAAATAAGCTCATTATGTGCCTTTAACCTCCAACTTCAATCTGATGAAACAAACATCTGCTAAAATTAAAGACTCTGGATGTTGAAATACTCCTTTTTATCAGTATATGCTTCCTTTTAAAAGATGGTACCAAAGCACTGTCCCAGTGTTGGAGAAACTCAGCTGGATGAAGTTCTTGTGAAGGAATGTAGAGTCTATCACTGTGCTGACACATTTTAGGGATTTGTAACATCAGTAGTTTAAGTAGAGTAATGTGAGCTGCTTTGGTCGTCAGCTAAAGCTTTTTTGTACAGGGAATTCTCCCACGTAGTGATTTGGGTTCCCTATAGATTTGTCATTAAGCATGACAATTTATTTCATGTCAGCGAGCACTCTAATGAAGGGAACTTTTGGTGCTCTAGTCATCTGGTTGGTTGAGCTGTTGAGGGTAGAATCAAAAGAGACGAAAAATGACACAAAATTTGTCTGTTAAACTAAAAACTGCTCAGCTGGATGTTCTGAAGATTTTGGAAAGTGTGTGCACAACAGTAAATAGTTTTTATAATGTGCAGTAAGGAAAAGGGTCCACTCTGCTGGCATCAGAGCTGTACTTAAGGATGTCATGTATCTGTCACCAAGTTGCAATTAATTCTGAATCATCATCATCAGTCAATCTGTCTTTTCAGAGACATCAGTACCTCTTAACAACTGCAGGCTATTTGAGGCATAGCTCTTTTTATTCGGTGTGATTCAAAGAGGCTACTCTAATATATCATTGGCATCTTATGCTCTCTTTCAAATAAGCTGATCTCTATCAAAGTGCTGTGGAAAAAAAAAAACCCACAGGCAACACCACACACGTATGCATGGTGTGAGGTTTAATGTGGTGCAGGCTGTAGAAATGACAGATGTGTACACATCCTGGTTCATTTTGGAAATACTTTTAATCTTGTCTGTGCTAATCTAGAGAAGAAGGAAGCCTTATGTAATACTGCTCAATATCTGAGGCATATCTGGTGTTGTTTCACAAACCTGTGAGGTGTAATCATACACCTGAAGTGTTTTCAAGAAGAATGTAATGTGCCTCACCATATGTTTATTGAAAATGTACTTTCCAAATTGAATTCTATGCTCTGATTAGATGGATAAGGAAATAGGATAATGGTCTGAATTCAGCTGAGCCTATTTTAAATTCAAGGCATCTCCACTCCCTACTCTGATGTTGCTCTGTTTACACCAATGTGGAGGTGGCCACAACTTGCCTTTCAACAAGTTGCTTTTTTTTCAAATTGGGCATAATACATTTGGGAAGAAAAAAATCAAGGTTACAATGTTTTAAAGTCTCTGTGGTGTTCTTCTGCACTTAGTGAGAGAAAAGCAAACAAGCACCTGGGAATGGTGAAATCAGGATTTTTACTTTTTTTTTTTTTTTTCCCCCCATAAGGAGGACATGAGATCCTGCAGGAAGGACTGTTGGGTTGCGTGGGGAATGCTCTGAGCAGCAGCTACTTGCCCTGGTGCCTCAGTCCCTTCTTTCCTGCCTTCTTACAAAGCAAAATGACAGCCACAGAGATTTTTGCCTTGCATGAAATCAACCTTTGAGTCTGTAGCCAAATCACCACTCTAATATGAATGGTGAGGGTGTTTGTAGGACTAGCAAGCACACACAACAGATTGGCCTGGGACTGGGTGTTGATTTCAATGACAGTGGGTCTTTAGGTATTCCTGTCTGCTGTTTTTCCAGACTTTGTTCTTGTTGCCGTTGTTATGCACTGAGGAAATACTCTGAACTTTTTCTTGAAAAGCAAGAGACCTGTTCCTGTTTTCATCAGAGTAGCCATTGCCTGAGCTACCAGGGTACATGCTTAAACTTCAAAGGCCAGACTCTGGTTTCATTAGGTGGACTGTAGATTTCATTTTTCACATCCAAGGTGAACACAATGATCACTGGGCAGGTGGTTCTCTTAAATTAGTCTTATGTTCTTCCATGCTCTTTGCTCTAATTCTGTTCTCCACCACCACCCAAACCAATCCAGCTTACTTTGCAGTTCAGTGGCTGGGACAGATTTCTGAGGTAAAGTTGGGTGAGGTATTCTGTGTTCCAGTTAAGTGCTCTAATTTTCACAAATTTTACTTATTTGGAGGTAACAGAAAGTGGTGGGGTTTTTTTTTTCTCCCTCCTCCTTTGATTCAGAAATGGTCTTCTCATCTAAACTGGTTCACACATTCCTTCAGGCAATCCAATTTTTATGGAAAAAAGCTTTCATTAGAAAATCCCTGACTTGTTGTGCTCCCTGGAGATCCATATCTACTGGATTTTAGTTTCTTTGCCTTTGATGCATTGGCACAAAAAGGACTCTGATAAGTAGCATAAGCCAGCCCACCGTTCATCTTTCTCTATTGATTTGTAAATGAGCAAAGTTTGGTTATATACTTATGTGGCAATTATTTTGTAATGATTAAAATACCGTAGTTGTTCTTGGTTCCAGTAGTGCATCCTTTCCTGTTGACTATTAAGAGACTGTAAGGGCTGATAACTGTTAGTCCATTTTGGAACTCTGTCTTTCTTCTCCAAATAAGTAACTTGATTTTTTTTTTTCTGGTTTTCTTTCTGTTTTGAGTTCCAGCAGGAAAACTTAATAGTCACATTCAGTATTTTTATATTCTGATACCTTCATCTTCCAATATAGGTAGGAGAAACTTAAAAAAAAAAAAAAGAGAAAAAATAAAAATTGTAAGTTCTAGGAAACATAGCTGTACAGTCATCCATAGTTAACTGACAAGTCTTAGTGAGAGCAACTTCTTAGAACTTATTCCTCTAAATTCTTAATACTATCTTGTGAGTTATTATGCACTAAGGAAATCTCATGTTTCCAGTAGCTAAAGCATTAAAAATAATAAAAGGAACATTAAAAAGAAAAACAAAGTTTTAAGGACTGTTACTACTGTGGTTGGTTGGTTTGTTTATTTTTTTAAAGAATGTGAAATTCTGAGAAGCAAAACCCACTAGAGCTTTTGTTTGGTGCCTATGAGTGGGGAAATGAGGGAGAGGAAAGCTGGCAGAGCTTTAATGATCCCTTGCTGACAGATTAGTGTCTGATGCTGTAATAACCTGCTAGGAAAACTTAAAGCTGTTGGAGGTGGCTTCCACTTATGCCAGTCCCCTGGGCAGTATTCTGGTTGATGACCACACGTTTTGGAGAGGTAGGTTTGTTTATGTTCACTGCTTGTATTTTCTGTAACATGGATTATATACCTGAGCTGGGGTTCATCAGATTTCAGAAAATCTTCTATAGTGTACTGCAGGTTTTGGAGTAAACCCTGTGTCAGTTCTTGGTCAGTAAGCACTGTAAATACTACACCAGTGATGAAGCTCTGCAGTTTTTCTTTGACTACATGGAAAATGATTGAATTGCAAATTGTAAAGCAAAAAAAAAAGTTTTTAATTAGTCTGTTCAGCATTGCTCACCTGGTTCTGCCTCTCTGCACAAGATGGCAAACTAATCTTAAATTTAACTTCATATCAGTCATCCTTGGCTTCCAAATCTATTACAGTACCAAAATAACAGGGAAAGTTTGGTTTTCCATGCATTTGTAAAGAAGCAACGCTTTCTGAGTAATGAAAATCTTGAGTCTTACAGATAAACTGTAAACAGTTGGAAGTGTGTGTCAAGGGTGGGAATTCTTTCGGGGTGGCGTTAACAACACCAGCACAAACTGCAGCACATTTTAAATTACCTTGTTTTCTCTTTTTCCTGAGTTTACAATGCATGCAGAACGCTGATATGGTTCAGAGAGCTGCTCATACAGTGCAGTGGAAGCAGGCTTGGCATTAAGATTGTCCCAGCCTATGGGAGGAGGGTGGTGGGGGGTGAGCTTCACCCTGTGCTTCCCCAGCCCTGGTTTGTAGATAAAAAGACATGGTTTGAATTAGAACAACAGAGTGAGAGCAACCTCCTGATGTGTGGAGAGCAGGGTCTGACTCTCACCTGCTTCTGGCCTTTCAGGCTTGTGTGTCCATCTGTGTTGTGCTGTTTGCTTTGAACGTGAGGAGATGGGGGTGACACCAGCCCTGCCTCATCTTGGGTGCTGTTCTGCAGCAGGCAGTTAAGGCTGGTGCTCCAAACCTGCCACTTGCCCCAGCACTGGAACAACTGGGAGTCTGTCTAACAAAGTGAACAGTGCTGATTGATGTCCACAGTTCTACACTTGCAAGGCAATAGGATCTGGAAAACATTGACACAGAAGCTACATCAACTCAGGCTTAGAAACAAGAGATAGTCCTTAAAGCATGTATTTTACCAATAAACTGTTTGAAATGGTATGCTGTGCAAATGAGCACTCTTACTAGGACATGAGCAAGACTGACTTTATTTCTGTAAAAATATTTACATGCTTTTAAATGACAAGTTTGAAGTTTAAGGGAGGGGAAAGAAAAGAAATTTAAAAAACTATACAATGGTGATGTAAATTAACACTTCAAGTAACGTGGTAGGAGAGTTTATCTACTCCTTAACAGCATTACTTTATCTAACTGGATATTTCTCCTTTCTTCCCACATGTGATCTTATGTGTGATAAATGCTTTAGTCAGAGAATAAGAAATTGAGCCATAGCATATAAAAGGAATAGCTGAGCCACTACCTGTTCTTCTGTTTCATTACTCTTCCCAAAAGCTCTTTCAAATTTGTATACAGTTCACACAAATTTCTGGTAATGGTGTTTGCATTGACTCAGAATTTAGTGTTGTGTCCCACACTCCTCCTACTTTGTCTTTTTAGCACCTGACTGATATGAGCATGAACAAAACTTTACCTTTCCCCTCCCTCATGCTACTCCTGTATATGGACCTCGTGTCCACTTTGTTGCTTGTTCTCCACCAACTTTAGCATTGGCATGTTGCACAGCTCTTAAAGAGAAGACCAGTGATTCTTTTTTTTTTTTTCTGGTTCAGTCTACCAGTTGTGTAGCCTGGAGAAGTACTAGGCTGTGTACAACTGCTTGATGTTGCCTCTGTCCATTGAAGGCTTCTATCCATGTGCTTATCAGGTAGGTTATCTTTCTTCTTTGTGTTGGCCATGCTACTTCTGGCATCTCGTGTCCTTCCTAACCTCTGCGTGCCCAGCAGATAGTTTTCCTAGGCCTAATGAGACAAATGTAATCAATGCATTTGAGAGACCAGTGACTTTTTTTACTCTGGTAGATGGCAAGGAACAACAGTTTGTGGTGTTTCTCTGAGTAGATGCATATCTTCCTGTAATTACACTCTAATGAACGTGATCCTTGTATTGGCAAATGAGATCAGTATTTGAAACACTGAGGCACATGACTTGAGAGTAGACTCATGTACAAACTACTGCTTAGGGCAGATTCACAGCAAAATTGTTCCCATGTGTGTTGAAGTGGTCAGATAAAAATGAAACGTATCAACACTCACACAAAATGTTCTAGGAATTCATCTGTCCTCTTTCAGTAGTGTTATCCTTGAGATATTTAACTTCTTCTCTCAGGAAGAATTGTCCTGTATGAAACCCAGAAGGCTTAAAAGAGTTGCAGAGAATATAGAACAAGAGCTGGACTAGTCTCGTTCACAGCAGACATAACCTGCTGGAGTGGATTTACTTGCCTTCTTAAGCAGGCACTTGAGAGAAGAAAGGCACCCAAAATATGGTTTTCTAATACAGCTTTATTTTTAGTTAAGTGACAGGGGAGATACCTGCACATCTTGCATTCCAGCTACTACTTCAGTTCTTCATGTTTGACATATTTCACAATTCTGAAACCACATCAGAACTTGCCAAAATATCCTTTATTTTATTTCTGAAATTCTTCAGTGAAATAATTTGCCAGCATCAGAAAATACTAGCGGTGAGTGGTTTGGGGAAAAAAAAAATGTTCTTTCACAGAAATTCAGGTGAGATGGTCAGTGAATTCCAATCAGTATCATTACATGGGTTCATGCTTTCTGCAAGCCTGAGCTCCTGCTCCTCTTTGAGGGACAGGGGGTTGAAGTGTGTGTGGGGTAAGCTAACACCTTCAGTGTGTTGTCTTACTTGATTACACCTTATTCAGGGAACTGCCTGCTGTCACCTGGGACTTTTGTTCCTGGTGTGTAGCTTGATGGTGTCACCAAATCAGTGCACGTGACAAGAAATCTTCCCAGAACGTCTTAATTTTCAACATTCCCTGCAAGTACTTTAAATCAGGTCTTTGCTGCAATTAAACAAGTTCTATTAATTAGACAGTAAGTTGTTTGTTGCTTGGGTTAGCGACAGTTGACAGCTGGCACTGGGTAATTGGGAAGAATAGGGTTGTTCAAATATCAGAAGTGAGGGACCCTGAGACAGCCTGCTCTTCAAAATGTGCCTGTCACTTGGCACACCTATTTCTCCTTACTGTGATTTACTCCTTGTTCCCCATTGGATTTTAAGCAGTAACATATGCAGTAAAATATAATAAAATACTGGATAGCTGCTGAAATAACTTGTGAATGCAGTAGATGGACCCAGTTTGGTAGAGTGACTGTTCATGAAGCTATATAAAAACAATACATGTTGTAAAATATCAACTGGAGTCAAAAACTAAACTGGCAAATATCAAAGTAATTTACAACTATGTATAACTGAATATTATGTGTGCAAACATAACCTTGTATGTGTCTGTTGGCAGAATTCAGGGATTGTTTGTGAAGAATTACCATTTATTGGCTAAAATATGTAGTAACTGTTCTGTTTTCGGGCTACAAAAAACAAAGGTGATGAATCCACAGTTGCTGATGTGAAGTCTCTCTTCCATTCTCTTTGTGCATATGTTTCCTGTTAGGAACTATAAGATTCCTCTTTGCCATATGTGTGAGGTTGGGCTGTGTTATATTTACTTCATTTATGTTACTGTTGTGTATAAAAGCATTTAAAGAAGATTAGTAAATCCATTAGTTGTCTCCTCATAATTACAGCTAAGTTGTGTGCACAAAATTTGATCAAATCTGCCTCTTAGGCTTTGTTTTCTCAGTGACACTGAAGTGATGCAGAACTGGCCAAACTCAAACCTTGTCTTGGTTTAGTCCAACAAGTTTATTCTATGTTGTTTAGGGTTCCTTCAGTGTCTCTTGCTGCTTGTTTTTTGGTGCTTAGTCTTAAACAGTCTCCTCTCCTGAGACAGAAGTGTTGATGTATCTTGAAGCAATTGCAGGCTTTCCGAAACTGTTTCTTGATACTGTCAGGGTAGTCAGAATTGTATAAATTATACATACCTTTCAAAGAGCTCTGTAACTTCAGCTCTCTGATGAAACTGTGTGAAGCTTGTGTTGAGGAGGAAAATTTATGGGGTACCAGACATTGCACAGCATTGAAATTTTCTTAGTTGTATCTTCAGTGATTGCAAGCATATGGCACATCCTGCCATAGATTTTATTAACTCTCCAGGAAAAAAGAGAATGTGGGGTTTTTTCTTTAAAAAAAAAAAAAAGTATTCTAGTTGAAAAGGCTATAATAAGACCCAGGAAGAAAAATTAATGAAGTATTTTCAGAAAAGAACACTTATCCCCTCCCCCAGTCTGTTATTGTACTGAGGCCTCCTACACATTTGTATTACTGTTAGTGTTCTCTTCTGTCAAAAGCTGATATACTGTGGAATTTAGTACTTCTTGCCTGTCTTTTGAGTAAAGCTATAACAGATTGATAGCATTCCTAACAAAACAGAGCATGTGAATGAGATCCTTACTGCTAGAACAAATGCACTTTAACAATGTTATTTCACCTGTTGCTTCCAAAATATTGTGTTGGAAAATTGGGTCATGGAAGCTTTAACGCATCATGGAAAATACCTGGAAAGCAGACACAAAAACTTAAGATGCATTAGAGACAAATGCAAGTGCTGCAGTGACAGGCACACATTAGCCCTACTTCTTCTTTTCATTTTCACTTTAAAATCTTATTTTAACGATCTCAATCTATTTTCCACAAGCAGCAGAGCAGCTCATGCAGTCCACCCTGTTCTCAGAAGATACCTAAAATGCCACTTGTTTCAGAAGTGGGAAGCAATCAGTAATGAAGACCTGTATATCTGCTTCTGTATTTGAAAAAAACATTTAAGAATGAGAAGCTGGAACGAAGTGTGGGCTCAACAAAACAGTAAGGGTCTGCAGATCTTGGAAAATGGAGGACTAAAAACAGTAAAAAAAGAGGAAAAAGACAAATGTCAATCATTTAATAAAAACCCACCTCCAAAAACTCCTCAAGGATTTCTAGAAGTATAGCATTTTAAGAGGATATTGCAAGGGGAATGTTAGCTAATGAAGCTTTCAAAGTAATTGATGAAAGATTGCAGAAAGAAACAATCCCTGGTGGGGGAAAAAAGCCTGAAAAAAATAGTGAGAGACAAAAATGTCAGTGTTAGTAAGCTTTTGAGCAAGAGCAACCTACTATGGATGCTCATGAAGCCTCTTAACTGGAGAGCTGCAAGATCATTTGAATAACTATTTATTTATTGTTGCCTATAAGAGTAAACAAACAATTGCCTCTGTCTTTCAAACCTGATTTTCAATGATATTATGGAAAAGCTGCTTAAAGATTTGAACAGAGACTTCCTTGCATCGTTGCAGGACACGTAAGAAAGCCACAATCTCTTAACAGTTCAGTAAAAGATACTACCTCTTAGTTAAGTCATTTAGAAAACAAGCTTCCTTCACAAAACTCATGCTAATCTGCTTAAAATATGCTTGTTTATTCTGACCAGCTTCCACAGGGCAACACCACAAGTCTGGTGTCCCTGTAGGAGTGATCTGCTGGGCAGCTCCACAATACCCTACTTTTAAGTTGATGTTTTTAGCAAAGCGAAAAAGAACAAATAGCTCCCAAACAAAGCCAGTCTTCTAACTCTGAAGAAATTTTGGCTTTATAATTTGAGAACAAGAGGGGAAGGAAAAAAAAAAGCCTCAGGTGGAATGCTTGCTCCCCTGGAAGATATTATTCTTCTGATCTCTTTGTAAATATAAATGGTTAGAACTAAATAAAGCTGTCAACATCTGAGAATAGATAGATAGTAAAACAGTAAAGTTACACAGCTGAAACATGCTGTACACACCAGTGTACACATTCTTTTGTAGAGATGCTGATACTACTGCTCTTTATTGTCTCCTATTGATGCTGTAAATACAAGGAGAAGGTGGGGGATGCAGTTTTTGACATTGATGCCAAAATGGTGACCAGACAAAAGTAAAATGTATGCGAAGGTGTATACTTCTTTTTCAAGAGAAGTAAACTATGAGAACTTCTGTGATGAGGGTGCATTAGAAGGTAAATGAAGGAAACAAATGATTTCTCAACACATTGTTCTTGCAAGTAGATAATAACAGAGTTGAACACTTGCAGAAATACAAACATGTAGAATCCTGCCTTCCTCTGCCTGAGAAGGACTACAAAGCCATTAAGACTGTGATATTGAAGTTGTTTTGATAAGTATAGAGCAAGTAGAGTAATCATAGAACAGTAGGAGTTGGAAGGGACCTCTGGAGATTATCTAGTCCAACTCTGTCAAAGCAGGTTCACCCAGAGCAGATTGCCCAGGATCATGTCTGTGTGGGTTTTGAAAGTCTCCAGAGAAAGACACTCCAAGATCTGGGCAGCCTATCCCAGGGCTCGGTCACCCTCACAGGGAAGAAGTGTTCCTTGATGTTGAGGTGGAACCTAGTTTTCCTGATGGAAACTGTCCAGTTTGTCTGTTGCCCCTCATTCTTTCTCTGAGTACCACTAAAGAGAGACCAGCCCCATCTTCTTGATACCCACCCTTCAGATATCTATACACCTAGATAAGATGGCCTCTCAGCCGCCTTTTCTGCAGGCTGAACAGACCCTGGTCCTGCAGCCTTTCCTCATAAGAGAGATGTTCCAGTCCCTTAATCATCACAGCCCTCCACTGGACTCTCTCTACTATTTCCCTGTCTCCCTTCAATGGGGGATCCCAGACTGCACCCAGTACTCCAAATGTGGCCTCACCAAGGTAGAGGGGGAGGAGAACCTCCATCAACCTGCTGGTCACTCTGTACTTAATGCATCCCAGTACCCTTAACAGAAAGCATAAACTGTTTTAAAAGACACAAACTATCCTTTTAGGAAAATGTCATTGCTATGACTGTTGGGTTTTCTTGGGCATTGCTGAAATGCAGAGATGCCAGTAGGATTATAATAAGAAATAAGAATATATATTTTTTTTAAAAGGCTTACAGTTTGCTATAGTGCTACTTAATACAGGGGAAAAAAGAATAACCAAATATCAAAAAATCTCCTGTTCTGTTTGCCATGTTTTGCTGGGTTGGTTTTATGCCCAGTACAGCAGTTGTACAGCAGTACAACGTGATGAATGTTGCCTTGGAGGGTCCAAGGCACCAGGACTTGAGGGTGGCTGTGTGCCACGGAGCAGTCTATGTCATCAGACATTGATCATTTTGAGCAAGGACCTTACTTAGGCGTTTTGTGATTCCTTTCCATCATTCACATGTGGTTGCCCTTCCAGAAAAGGAGAGCTGGTGCATGTCCAGGAGGTGTTCTGAGGAATGAGGGGCTGAGAAACGGCCAGCACATGCGCTGGTGCTTGGGAGCACTCTGCAGCAGATACCTGTCCCTGTGGGTTCTACAGCATGTTCTGAAGTTAGCAAGACAAATTCTTTCCATTCTTCTGAGATGATGTTGCCCTTTCCTCTGTTGGAAACTACCTCTGGAAGGAAATAAAACTTATCAGTGTGTATTCCAAGTGTGAAACTCGATCATAAGACTATTAAATTAAAACCACTGCCAGTCCTTTAGGTGTGTATATGTAAAAGTATGTTGAAAAAAAAGCAGCAGCAGCTGAAACTGTGTATGCCAACAGAAGGACTAATGGGGGATTTCTGTGCTTCTAGATGGAAAAGAAAAGCTGGAGTGTGATATTTAAATACACTTTTTAAAGTGCACATTTAGGCTTGCGTGTGAAATGGGAACAGATGTACCAATTAGACCAAGGCTATTTATCTATAAATGTAGCTGTTTCCAGATGATAGCAAGCAGTAGTTGGGTAACAAGGGTGGGGAAAAGGGTTTCAGGGACTCATCTTGCAATAGAGTTTACAGTGGGTTGTTTTAAGAGGCTCTCCTGCAGGAGTGCTGGGACAGGGGTGATGTGTCTGGGTGGGTGTGGATGCTGCAAGAGAAGCAGATGCTGGAGAAGAGTTGTCAAAGAGGCAGGAACCATCAGCATGTGTTAGTAAATCCTGAGCACTGCATGTGCCTTATGTCCCCTTTTTCTGGACACCCAAGAGGGAGGCAGCAAGAAGACCCTGGTGACTCTCAGGAAGGAGAATCATACCAGTGGGCTCCAACAGAGGACAGAGAGGATCCTCCAGACCTGCCCTCATTGGCAGCAAGCAGGACTTGGTGCTGGCACCCTTGTGCTCCTCAGCATCTGAGGGATGAGCCTGGGTGGGCTGCTTGGGTATGAGCATCTGGGCACTTGGGTTCTAGCCAGGGCAGGTGGGGACATGTCTCCTACTGCTCAGAGGCACGTGGCTGTGAGCATTGCAGTCAGCGAGTGACATCAGTTCTGTTTGAAAACAAGAAATCCCCTTCCCCTCCTGTGAAGTCTTTCACTGGGATTTCCTGCTTTAGTACAGATGTTACAACATTGTCCAACTCTCTCAAACTTCTGGAAAGGAAATGTGTTGAATGAACTCTCCCACTCCATTTTTATTAATTTTTCTTTTTAAAGTCTGATATTTTAGAACCATATCCAGTGAGAAAAACCAAAATGTTTCATATCTAAAAGTGTATTGACTTTCATAAATGAGTTACCAAAATGAGATATTGAAAACTAATTACCTGATTTTACGTTTGGAGTAGCTACATGATTTTGCAAATATTACTGTCGCTTGTAGTCTGGGGCTGAGAGGCTTGGGAAATAAAGAAAAGATATTCAGCTTGCATATTATTCTTTTTGGATACACTGTTTGAAATTCTGGCACCAACAGAGTCAATTAAGAGTCTGCCTGAGTTGTGTCCCTACTTCTTCTCTTTGGCCAGTCACAGATAGGTTCATAATTATCCAAGTAGGTGTAGGAAAAAATCTCTGCCCCACTGGAGTTAATGATGGATCTCCCTCAGCCCCCTGCCTCTTTTCTCTAAAGCCTTATTTTGACATAGGGCATTACTTTCTGTACTGCACTCGGGCTCCTTGCACAGATGTAAATGAAGACCTAAGCAGTGACCAGTGTTTTTAGAAAGATGAGTGAAAAGCATTTTGACTTTCAGCTCTTTAGGTATCTAGCATATGTTACAACTTATTTATAAGAAATATTTGGACTAGAAAACAAACACTTTAGATAATTTTTTTTTAATTTCTTTCATTCTTGTCCCCACGTATCATAGTGAAACTTTAAGTATTTTTTTTAAAAAAAAAACAAACAACCACCAAAAACAAACGAACAAACAAAAAAAAACAACAAAAACAACAAACAAACAAACAAAATCTAAGCAACTTTTATTCATGTTTCTTCTGGACTTCATTACTCTGGGTGGAATTAAAAAAAATAAATCCTAATTGTCAAGAATTGTCAATCTTTCAGGTACAAACACATTTGCAAATAGCTCTGCTTTCTTGTGAGCTCTTGCAAGCTTAAGTAACAGAACAGATTCAGGAATGGGTTACTTACTTGCAGTTTGAGTTATTTGGGGTGCTCAATGCATGACCAAGTTTTTGACCGTGTTAAATGTTTACAAATCATTGAGGTATCAGGAGATGTGGTACTTAATGCTGGACAACACCTTTGGTTCATTTTGTAGTACTAAGCATTCCTAGAAGCAGTTTCACTGCCTAATAGACCTGATGTCATGTGCACGTTTACCTGTGTGGGGCTTTGTGATGAAAGATGCAATGTGATTGCAAAGTAGCAGTAATTTTACCTGAATCATTAAATCTTTTGAAGTTGGCTAATCACTGGTTCAGAGAGGATGGGGATGTGTTTTTGCACCAGCTCCCCGTGGCAACCCACATAACCAAACAGGAAGGTGACTAAAGAGTTCATCTCTAAAACCTCAGCTCAAAGGACCTGCCTCGGGGCTTTATAGTATTGTAATGTGATTAAAAGTGCCTAAGATGACTTCCTCCTGTTTCCTTTTTAATCAGTTACCTAAATGTGATCTCATTAAAACCACATAAACTATACTAAAAAGTCACAGGTGAGTTCTAGGCACACATTTAAATCTCGGATATGGATTTTGGTGAAACTTCAAGAGCTCTCAGATAAGGAAGGGGTTGTTTTATAGATGAAATATAAACTTAGTCTTTCTTCTTTGACCCCTTCTGACTGATTCACAGGTTGTTTTTTTTGTTTTGTTTTTTTTTTTTTTTCTTTTCTCTGTCTTTCAGGTTAAGCAATAGAGTATTAAACTTGGTGCTAACTGATTTACATCCTTGCAAAGATGAAGTAAATGCAGAATTTGTTATTCTCCAAGTGGAATCTGGTGAAACTTTTGCAGGGTGACATCTTGAAGAGTGAACATGCTCTGTGCTAGTGTAAAATAAACCAACATTTTATCAGATTTCTCAGTTGCATATAATATTAATTTGATAATTTAGCCCGGAGTATTTTGAGGTTTATTGAAGGATTTCTGTCAATGGGCATTGTTGCTGTTGCCTTTTTTCTTTTACACTCTGTATTAATTGTAGTATATCTCATACAAATTATGCTATGATAAGATGAGTCTGAATTTGATTTGTTTCCTTTGGGTCACAGAAAATATAACATTTAATATTTTAGTAAGTGACTGTTGTTAGCAAAGTAGCGTGGCCTTACTGAAACAATATTTATGTCCAGATCTTTTCTAATGCTGTAGCAAAAAGACCATCTGCTTAACAGTGATGTTATTCAGTGATAAGTTGAAAGCAAAGTTTATATTGAAAAGGGGATGCAGAGAAACACTAAACTCTAGTTCCTTCTTGTGATTTTCCCTGCTAAATGGAATGTTTACATGTTTCTGGTGTGCTGATCTTCAGATTATGACGAGGGGCCTTTAAGTTGTTCTCACTTAAGTGTGAATTGAAAGCACTTGGCACAGGAACTCTTTCTGGGAGTCTTCCACCAAGCTGTCAGAACCTTCATTAAATGTTTGTGAAGCTGGGTCCTCTTCATCATCTTTTTAAACTATGCCATGCTGAATGTAGGTGTGACTTTCACTGAGTTTTCTGATGTGCTATGAATATCATCAATAGACACTTTGCAATACACAGTTCTGCAGTTTACAAAAAAACTCATAAATTTGAGGGAGATCAGCACAGATATGATGCAGTGATGGAAAGTGAATCTCCCTCTCTCAAGTACCATGGATATGCCTGAGAGAAATAAGGATGGAGTGGAGGTGTACTTCTCTGTTACCAAGATACATGGATCTGGGAGATGAATCAAAGCTCTGAGGCTTTAGTCAAGGGCCATTTGACTTCAGACTGTGTTGTGTGTTTCACCTATTAGAAAACTAATTGTGGAGGGTGGAGGTGTGTTCACTCCACAGGGTGAAGAAGGGATGTTCCTCTCTTCATCCACTATTGAGTAGAAGAGAATGAAAGATTAATGAGGACAGACAGAGTGGAAGGACAAATACACTTATGGCTTCATAGCTGGAGTGCTTACAAGACTAAGTCAGTAGATCTGGTCCTTATCTGAATTTCTTTTGCATTTTAACATTAAGTGACCATTGGAATAAAAAAAGACTGTTATTGGAAAAAAACGTAGGTTGGTTTTGGTGTGTGTGCCTCCGGTTGATGTATCCAGGAAGATTTTTATATATATATGTTAATATGTAAGATGTATACATACATCTCTGTATATTGGTACATTCTGGTGAGACATCAGTCATTTTTTCTAGTGCATACAGGAGACTTCCTTTTATGTTTTTCTCAGAATTATTTAGTTTACTTCAGGTTGTTTCCAAATAGAATCTCTTACTTGTAAATTATATAATGTATTTGTGTATATGTGAGATAGTGTTTACCATACAAACCATACATACCATGCAAAAATGTCTTTTTTTTGTTTTGTTTTGGGTAGCTGTATGTCTTGGCCTTGAGATTGTTCCTATCCTCTACTGTAATTTCTTTTAACTTTTTTTTTTGAACCTAACTATTGAGTTACAACGGATAGGTGAAAAGATATAAAGCTTTTTTTTTTTCCTTGACTGTGATAAATGTTTAACAGATACTAAACATATTAAGTTCAGAGGGAGAGGCAAAAATGAAAGTGTAGGAGTAGAAAAGGGGAGATTTGATTTCATCTGAGCTTTTGGAATCTGAAATGTATGATTCCCTCGCCAAGAGCCATCCAGTTTTTCTCAGTGCCATGGGAGCATCCCTTTAAAAGTCTGTGATCCATTTTTACTGCCTGTCAGAGGTCCCAGCTTCTGACTTATGAAATGTGATGGGCTTAGGAATTTTCACTAGCCGAATTAGTAAGTTGAAAATATCAATTTAGGGCGAATTGATTGGAGGTATAGCCTTCATCAATAAAATGTCTCTGCTGCTATAAGATTATATATTGTAAAATTTGCTGACAGAAAAAGGAGATGAAGAGAAACTGTCAATACAAATTGGGTGGACTTCCCCCTCCCGCCCCTACTTGTCAGACTTTATTTATAGAGTCCTCTCACACTCATAACTTAATAGCAAGGAGAATTAGGGGTGTATGCAGAGTGACAGATGACTCTGTGATGGAGATGCCTGCCTTGCTGTCGCTGTTCCATTCGTAAGCCAAGAGCAGCAAAATTGTACAATTTAGTACCCACCAGTGTGTGAGTTGTTAGAAACTCGGTCCAAAAGTGTGGGTTTCAGCTCACCATGAAAGAAAACGATTCATCAGGAATCATGCTAAGTCAAACAGCTTTCAAAGGCGTCGCCTTCGGTGTGATTCAGCACTGAACGGAGCCCTTGCTTCGCTGAGAAGAGGGTGCTGTAAAATGATGAACAACTGTCTCCTGCTGAGAGGAAGAAGGGGAAAAAAAAGCTGGCGTTCTGAGAAATGAAGTTCTAAAGGATGTAAGATTTGGCTGGTTAAAGTAAAAAAAAAAAAAATCATCAAATTCCAAATACTACTTTTCTCCACACGCCTGCATCCCAAGAGTGCTGTCTGCTTCTGATGCACCTGCGACAGAGTTTTCCTGGCTATTGTGGTTCATGGGGACAGAGGTGTCTCTAATTTAATGGAAGCATCCCCTGATACCTTCAGGTCACTTTGGGGCAGTGTGCTACAGGACAGGCACTTGCCTAAGACATTACTTTCCAATGGATGGTGCAGACCAGGGGAAGAGCTGAGGGCCATAATTG